>NC_056000.1:96994256-97232361 GCF_018446385.1 Zingiber officinale
GTGATCAATGCCAAAGGACTGGAAATATTTCTAGAAGGAATGAAATGTCACTAAACTACATTCTAGAAGTTGAATTATTTGATGTATGGGGAATAGATTGCATGGGACCATTTCCTTTTTCATATGGGAATAGGTTTATTCTGGTGGCAGTAGATTATGTATCAAAATGGGTGGAAGCTATTGCTTCTCCTACAAGTGATGCAAAAATAGTAATCAAATTGTTTAAAAAGACAATCTTTCCACGGTTTGGTGTTCCTAAGGCGGTCATTAGTGATGGAGGATCATATTTTATAGAAAAACAGTTTAAAAACTTACTCAAGAAATATGGAGTGAATCATAGAGTAGCAACACCGTACCATCTACAGACCAATGGGCAAGTTGAGATATCAAACCGTGAAATCAAAGCTATACTAGAGAAAATGGTCTCTAATTCACGAAAAGATTGGTCATTAAAGCTAGATGATGCTTTATGGGCTTATCGCACTGCTTACAAGACTACCATTGGCATGACTCCATTTGGGTTAGTCTATGGAAAATCATGTCATCTTCCAGTTGAATTGGAACATAAAGCTTACGAGGCAATCACGAAACATAATATGGATCTCAAGCTAGCAGGAGAAAAAAGAAAACTTTAGTTAAACGAGCTTGATGAGTTAAGAATGGATGCCTATGAACGTGCTCGGTCTTATAAGGAAAGAACGAAGAAGTGGCATGATCAACATATTTCACGAAAAGATTTTAAAGAAGGAGATTTAGTTCTACTATTCAATTCGAGGTTAAAACTTTTTCCAGGAAAACTTAAGTCACGATGGTCAGGCCCATTCGAAGTTAAGAAAGTATATCCTTTTAGAGTAGTAGATATTGAAAATAAAGAGTTAGGAATTATTAAGGTGAATGGGCAGCAGCGTCTTAAGAAATATGTACATGGTATGAACTTAGAAGAGAAAAAAAAATTGTACTTCTCTGAACCTCATCCACCAGACCTAGGAGAATGATCGAGCTAAAGACCTTAAAAAAGTGCTTCTTGGGAGGTAACCCAAGGGTTTCTTTAGTCTTTTCAGTTTAAAATTTTCTTTTCATTAGTTAGTACATTTTAAATTTGTTGTTACTTTTGTTTCCATGTTGTAATTTTGCTTCCATGAGTTGACCATGACTATTTCATGGGGATGGAAGCATTGGATAACCAGGGAAGGAGTAGAACTATCCTTTGGAGCAAAACAGAGCTCGGTCGTGTGTCAAACACGACCGTGTATGACTTGCATGGAAGGAAGATGCATGGGCCATGTCTATAAGACACGACCGTGTCTATAAGACACGACCGTGTAAGAAGTCCCGAGAAGAAACACTACCTGGCTGTGTACCAAACACGACCGTGTGATGATTCCAGAAGAAGAGGTGTGCCCGACCGTGTAAGAATCTAGGGGAGGAGTCTTCACTAGTCGTGCCATTCAGCACGGACTTGCAAGGCTAATCAAAGAGGAAAAGGATGAGGTCGTGTCTCACACACGACCGTGTGAACAAGACCGAGAAGGAGATTGCTATGGCCGTGCAAATAAGCACGCCCGTGTAGGTATTCCCGAAGAGGAGAATGTGTGGCCCGTGTAATTTTACCTGGCGGTGTGAAGAATTAAGCACGACCCAACCCTAATTTTAAAAGGGCTAGGGCACGAGGTGTGTGGCTCACACGGCCATGCCCGCTGCACCCCCCCCCTCTCTTCTTCTCCTTCCCTTCTCATTTCCATTTCCCTAGAGTTTCAAACTACTCCTAATTTTCCTCTCATTCTTCCTTCAAGAGGTCCAATCTTTCTAACTGTACCATGTCAAATGTGATCAAGGAGATTTCATCTACAAGAAAAGGGAAGGAAAAGATGCTTGCCACAAAAGAAAGAAGCTATTGTTTCAAAGGTATTTCTACTAACTTTGGTATTATCTTTTCTAGCAATGAACAACAACTTAGATATTCTTCTTTGTGTAAGCGTTCTCTCTTGAGTATCAAATTTGTGGATGATACAACTTTGGATACATTAGGGTTTAGGGAAGATATAACTTGGTTATTTGAAAGAATAGGTTGGAGTGGTTTGATGAATATGAAATACTCTACTTACCCTAGAATTGTTTTTGAATTTTTAAGTTCTATAATAGTTGACAACGTTCAAGGTGGGGGGGGGGGGGGAATAAAATTTTGCCTATTAAATGAAGATTATGAATGGACATTAAATTATTTTAATATTTGTTATGATTTGCCAAAAAATGATGTGTGTACGATCTTACCTGAGTTTTAAAATTCACACTTTTTACAACAAATTTCTGAACAAACACATTTTAACCCTTACAATTCTTGAGTTCCTCACATTATTAATCCCATTTTTAGATATGTTTATTTAGTCATGAAAAACACTATATTTGGGAGAGAGGATAAGGAGGGGTTAGTAAGACTTGTGGGTTTGTATTGTTTATGGGTAATGGTTGAAAATGTTGCAATTAATTCTGGATATTTCTTTCTTAATCATTTGGTAAAATTGGGGAAAGCAGACTTTACCACGCCAATTATTTTAGGAGGGTTGCTAACTCAAATAACTTTAGTGCTAGTGTGTGATTTAAGTGAATTAGAGATGATTGATAATTCTTGTAGATTAGACTTGAATTCATGTTTAGCAATTAAGATGATAAGGCGTGAAGAACATGGATATAGTCTTCTTATTAAGAATAATTTCCCTTTAAGATTGCCCAATTATGATCTCACCACCGTTCATGTTAAGGAAAATTGGCGTTTAAAATTAGCAAGTCAACAATCTAAATCATTGTCAACTTTAGTTTCAAAAAATGTTCCTTCAGTTAGTCATAAGGTCCACAATTTTAATTTTCAAGAACTTCATTCTATTTTGGACAATATTCATAATGACTTAGACTCAACTAGCAAAATTCTTACAAGTAGAGAACACATGAAAGAGGAACAATTTAAAAAATTGTAAGGATGTTTTGAAAGTGAAAGAGAACTGTGTGACAAGATTTTTAGAATCATAAATTCTTATAGATCTCAAATGGAATTTAATGAAGATTTTCGAAGCTTTATGAGATATTTACAAGATGACTTAAACAAATTGTTTGAATATCATAAATTTTTTAGAGATGAAGTAGGATGGGTTATTAATGCTTTTCCTTTTCCCCTTCCAGAGTTTCCTGAACTCCCACCTCTACCACCATTTTAATTTCATCGGGATGATGAAAAAGATTAAGTCTGGGGGGGGGGGTGGTTTGTAACCTGAAAATTTTTGCAATTTTTCTGCACTTTCAGTTTGTTTTTGTTTTGCACTTGTTTTTCTTTGTTTGGATTGTTTTTGATAGTCATTTGACTATCTTTTGAAAAATTCTATGGCATTCCCATTGAAGAAAACATTAATCCTCACTTTTATGCTTACTTGTTCAAAAGTAAAATTGTTAGCACATTTTCTATCTTGATTCATGATATTGTAAATGATGCTAGTATGTTTAGTGTACCTCTTTTCTCTATCTTGAGTAGCATGATGTGAGGTAAGTGTCATATAGAAATAAGTTTGAGCTTTGGCTTAACCTTAAGGATCTTACCTTCATTTCACTTTACTTGAACTTGAATAGTTGATATCATTGAAATAGATAGTTGTCGTGAGTGGAAACTAGCAAGTCACCCCTTTGAGACCGAGTTAGTTTACTAGGGAAATGACTTCTATGATTCTCCTGATATCGAGCGGGCCTTTGAGACCCCGGGTTGATTGAGAAATATGAACCAAATGTGTGGCAGGTAAGTGCCTATCACCAGAAACATTAGGAACTCAATGGGATGACGACTTGACTAGGACAAAGATTGAAACTTGAAGGGTTTTGAGTTACTTATTTGCACCGTGCACAGGAGATTTATGCTTAAGCCATACTTGGTTTGTTTCTATGATCATGCTTATTAATGAAACTTTTAGATAGAGTTAGGAAAGTGCATTAAGGATTATGATGTGCCCAAATGTCCTCCTCTATATATAGAGCTTCTTCCTATTTGAAAGGGGAGGCTCTCCCTTTGGGGAGATCCATTCTTGGGTGAATTTCCAACATTCGGAAGGAGATTTCTGTCAAAGATTCGACTCCAAGAGTGAAGGATTGATTTCGAAGATCACTCGTCATATTGAGATAAGCATTCTTTTCTATTCTTCTTGATTAGGATCAGAATGTCTTGGATCTTCTTGTCTTCGATTCTTTCTTCATTCTCTATAGAGTAGATCCTTTGTTCTAGGAAGGAGGGAGTATTTGTGATGTAAATTGATGTAAGATTCATGAATTTACCATCTTCTTGATTCAAGGATATTGTTATGTTTTGTATCAATCAATCTTGTATGGGTTGTTATGTTTTGTGCCTAATTACCATTCTTGATTGGTTGTTTGTATTTCTTGTGGAATCTTGTCGAGGAATTCGTTAAATTGTATGACCGAGGGGTGTCGTGACGGGGCTGCCCCGCTAACGGACTTTTTAGGGGGTCATCTTTAGGGATAAAGCAAGAACACACAAAGAAGTAGGATGGATTGATATGATTAATTCTATATCTTAAGGTGAATTGATTAGTTATGTGATTCTATGTCGTATGACCGAGGGGCGTCGTGACAGGACTGCCCCGCTAACGGACTTCATAGGGATCATAACTCTTTGGTTTCTTAGGGTTTAGAAGAGAGTCCTTGACCGGTGTTTTCTGCAGAAGATAACCGGTGACTTCTTATGAATACATTACACTTGAGGACAAGGTCTAATAGATTTCATTACATTGATGAATATCGCAAAGAAACCAAAACTCCTAGAACCTTTATAAAATTGAATTTCTGCATTTAACCCCTACCTCTAATCTTTAGTTGTAAATGATCTTTTAATCATTTGTTTAGCTAATTCGCTTTTGAAACATCTTTAGTGATTATAACCAGTCCTTGTGAATATGATATCTTTTATTATTACTGACAACGTAACCGTACACTTGCGGTTCGTAACACCAATTGATTAGGCGATCGATCGGGCTGGTTTTCATGCAAGGACTCGAGGAAGCCTAAATCGATCCGTTGATTGATTCAGGTCATTTCCAGCAGAGCACAGAGGCACTCTGAATCGATCATCTAATCGATTCAAGCCTCCCCAATTGAATGGTCAATTAATTGGGATGTGACTATTGTGCGTGATACAGGTTTGGACTGCTGAGATCGATGGGATCTGACGTAGCAATCGATTGGGAGAATGCCCAATCGATTGGGATCCCTAGAAGTGCAGATATAAAGGTGATGATGAGTTCAAACACCATAATAATTCTCCTGATCCTTCTCCACCAAGCTCACGACTTTTCTGCCAATTTTTTGAAGCTCTTGGGTGTTGGAATGTATACTGAAAGCCTAAGCTTTTGTAAACATTTATTTTGAATAAAGAATCACATTTGGTCAAATTGTCTACATTTAGTTGTAGTTGTTCAATTAATTTATATTGTAGATAACATAGTATGTGGTGCCACATACAGAAGAAGATGTTATCAGTACCTTATAAACTATAAACAGTAGCTCATGACTAAAATGAAAAGGAACAAACCATTGGAAGGTCGTAGTGTAATTAGGAATTAGTTTATCTTAACTATATAATTACACTAGTACACTTAGAGTGTATTGAGTAGAACCATTTGAGGTTGTTTCTTTTATATTGACTTTATAAAGGAACAAATACCTCAGTTATTATGGAAGTGTGTGCTCTTAATCCTAATATAATAACAAATACATATATTTGATATTTATTTCTTTAATTTATCAATGGGTGAGATTTAGTTCGATGAATCAATAAGCCTGATAAGTTGGGAAATGATATCACTTATAGTGTGTATTGTTGATTATAGAAGGAAACTGTATCCTAGTAATCTAGGTTGATAATGTCCCCATGATGAGCTCATAAAGATTGTCATGTTAAACCCTGGAATTCGACATAACGATAAGGTTGAGTGGTACTATTCTTGGATTAAGATATTAATTAAATGAGTTGTCAGTAGCTTACTTAATTAGTGGACATTCGACATCTTAAACACTGAGAGACTAACACACTCATAATAAGAAGGAGCCCAAAAATGTAATTTGGGATTGGTGCGGTAGTTCAATAATAGTTCTCTAGTGGAATGAATTATTATTGATAAAATTAAGTTGTGTGTTCGGGGTGAACACGGGATGCTTAATTTTATCGGGAGACCGAAACCAATTCCTCCTCTCGGTACCTATCGTAGCCTCTTATTTATAGAGTACTATACCGACCTATACCCACCTTCATATCCATGAGAAGGGGGCCGACCACGCGAGCTTGTGGTTCAAACTAGGGCCGGCCAAGCCTTGGTTCATGGGTGGCCGGCCCTAGCTTGAACCCAAGCTTAGGTGGCTGGCCCCCATTAAATTAAAAAGAATTTTAATTTTTAATTTTTATTATGTGGAAGATAAAATTTATTAAAGAGAATTAAAATTAAAATATCTCTCTTAAAAAGGATCTACAAAAGATTAAAGAAAGAGATTAGATCTCTTTCCTTATTTGTAGATTGGAAAGATATTTTATTTTTTCTCTTTGAAAATGATCCACATGTTGAAAAATTAAAATTTTAGAAATTTCTTTTATCAACCATGAAGGGATTTTAAAGGGAAATTTTATTTAAATTTCCAAAGACAAATAAGGAAGTTTTAATTGTTGATTTAAAATTATCTTATTTGCTCTATATGGGGTGGCCGGCCACATACAATTAATTAAGAAATTTTATTTAATTTTTCTTAATTAATTGTTGTCAAGGAAAGTTAAGGAAATTTTATTATAAATAAATTTCCTTATTTGTCAAAGCCAAGGAATATAAAAGAAGGGGTTGGGGTGCCTTCATGGGTTACAACTTCTATTATTCTCTCCCTCATTTCCTTGGTGTTGTGGCCGGCCATCTTCTCTCCCTCTCTTCCTCTTTGTGGTGGCCGAAACTCTTCTTTGTTTGGAGATCTTGTGTTGGTCAGATACTACTTGGAGACGAAGAAGAAGAAGGAGAGAAAGCTTGCATCCCTTGGAGCTTGGTTGATGTTTTTTCTTCATCCTTGGTGAAGCATTTGTTTTGGCCGAAACTAGCTAGGAGGAGAAGAAGGTGCTTAGGTGGTTTCTCATCTTGGAAGATCGTTGCCCACACAACGTCCGAGGTTAGAAGAGGAATATGGTAGAAGATCAAGAGGTTTTTCTAAAAGGTATAACTAGTAATTTTTCCTTTCCGCATCATACTAGTTATTTTTGGAAATAATACCAAATACATGAGGCTTACGATTCTAGTATTTCGAATTTATTTTCGATGTTGTGTTCTTTGTTATTTTTCTTTTCCTTGTGATTTGATTGTTCCTTTTGGTTAACCTAAAGTTATTTTAGGAAATTAAATATTAGCTTTCCTTAAAAGGTTTTGTCTAGTCGGTGGTGGTTGCTCCCATATCCAAGAAGGCCATGTGCCTCGCCACGTCAGTACTGGGAACCAATTATGAAAATTAATATTTAATGGAATTAATAACTTAGATGATTTGGATCGAACGTGTTAAGTTTCGCAGGAGATCCAAGTCTAAACCAAAAAGAACAAATAGATTAAGTTTTGGACCAAACGTGTTACGTTCCGCAGGCGATCCAAAATTTAATTTAAAAGAATACATGGTAGCTAGGAAAAGGTTCAGACCTTTGTATAAAATTTTTGTACAGTGAAACCTCTAGGTTTTCCGAGTAGCAACCAACAATTGGTATCAGAGTTAGGGTTTATCCTTTGTGTAGTTGGTATTAGTTTAAATTATGCACATGTCATACATAATTTAGGCAGGTTAATAGTAGTTGCCTTTCTCTTGTCCTCCTTTGATTTCCCATTGTAGCCTTCCTTGTATCCTAGGAGGAACCTTGTTTTGGGGGCCAAAAATGGAGGAGAGGGGGCTGAGGCTCTCGGTGGTGGAGAGGAGAGAATGAGATAAATGAGAGAAAAATAAAATCTTCTCTTTACATGCTCCCTTTTATGTTAAGGGGGAAGAGGTAGCAAAATTGGTTTTTGCTTTCCTTCTCCCTTAGCCCCCTTTTTTTTTCTTTTTATTTTATTTATTTATTTATTCTCATCATTCATGATGAAACAAGGGGGAATGAATCCCCTTAATTGTCCTCTTTAAGTCACGGCAAAGGGAGAGGAAGAGGGAGAGAAAAGAAGGAAGGCAAGTTGCCTTTCTCTTGCTCTTTTCTTGCTTTCTTTTGGCTAGCTTTTACTCTCATCCTTATCATGAGTTTCCCTCCTTTGCTATCAATATATCATTCCTATCCCAACTGGTTATTACCCACTAATCCTATCATTTACATCATGAGAGGTTCAAGGTTCAATCCTTGACCACTCCCTATTTTTATTTCTTTTTATTTCTTTTTGGTTCAACATTCTACTAATATTTTTCTAAGGCAAATTCATCATTCTCATATTTATCTTAAAAGCTTAGTGAGTGTTACAGTACCCCGTACCTCATAAAAAGTTCGTCCTCGAACTTTAAAATAGCTACATCAGGTGGCACTGGACTTCCGGCTGAGTGCATCGGCCACCTTGTTCGCCTTTCCTGGGTGATAAAGAATCTCGCAGTCGTAATCTTTAATTAGCTCGAGCCATCGGCATTGCCTCATATTCAGGTCTTTTTGTGTGAAGAAATATTTCAGACTCTGATGGTCGGTATAAATCTTACACTGAGCTCCATATAAATAATGTCTCCATATTTTGAGAGCGAAGACCACGGCTGCTAGTTCTAAGTCGTGAATGGGATAATTCTTCTCATGCTCTTTAAGTTGTCTAGAATCGTAGGCAATGACTTTGCCGTCTTGCATGAGTACAGCTCCAAGTCCTGAGATGGAAGCATCGCTGTACATATCGAAGCCTCTGTTGGTTTCCGGGAGAGTAAGAATCGGAGCACTGGTCAGTCTCCTTTTTAATTCCGCGAAACTCTTCTCGCAAGCTTCTATCCATTCATACTTTGTATTTTTCTTGGTGAGGGCTATCATAGGGGCTGCAATTTTGGAGAAATTCTCTACGAATTTCCTGAAATAGCCTGCTAGCCCGAGAAAACTCCTTACTTCGCTGGCATTCCTTGGTCTGTTCCAGTTATTTATAGCTTCGATTTTGCTTGGATCCACCATAACTCCATCTTTGGAGATGACATGACCTAGGAATATTACCCGGTCAAGCCAAAACTCGCATTTGGAGAATTTTGCATATAGTTGTTTCTCTTGAAGGATCTGTAGTACAGTATTCAGGTGTTCAGTATGTTCTTCTGGGGTTCTCGAGTAGATAAGTATATCGTCAATAAAGATGATTACAAATTTATCAAGATATGCCGTAAATACCCAATTCATCAGGTCCATAAATACTGCAGGAGCGTTGGTTACTCCGAAAGACATAACTATGAACTCATAGTGTCCATATCGGGTTCGAAATGTTGTTTTTGGTATATCATCTGGTTTCACCTTCACTTGATGATAACCGAATCGTAGGTCTATCTTTGAGAAAACGGTCGCACCCTTCAGTTGGTCGAACAGGTCATCGATCCGTGGGAGTGGGTACCGGTTCTTGATTGTCACATTATTCAGCGCTCGGTAGTCTATACACATTCGCATAGACCCATCCTTCTTCTTTACGAACAGCACTGGAGCTCCCCATGGAGAGTGACTAGGATGAATAAGTCCCTTGTCGAGTAATTCGGATAACTGTTCTTGAAGCTCCTTTAATTCAGCCGGAGCAATACGATAAGGTGCTTTTGAGATCGGCTGAGTACCAGGAATCAATTCGATCTCGAATTCTATCTCTCTGTCAGGGGCCAACCCTGGTAGTTCATCAGGAAATACTTTTGGATAGTTGCATACTACCCTGACATCTTCTAGCTTCGGGACTTTGACTTGATTGGTATCAACCACGTGTGCTAGAAACCCCATACATCCTTTATCTAACATCCTTTATGCTTTAATAGATGACAATAACTTCTCCGTTCCTTTCGGTTCCCCGTAAAACTCAAACTCTGGTTCAGTTTCAAGTCGGAAAATCACTTTCCTTTTGCGGTACTCGATTGAAGCGCCGTACTTGCTCAGGAAATCCATACCCAGTATTATGTCATAATCCTGCATATCAAGTACTATCAGATCGCAGTAGAGTTCTCTGTTTGCGATCCGAATGAGTACTGCTTGCAGCATATGGTCCGATGACATAATCTCCCCGGATGGTAAGGTTGTTAAGAATGTGTCCTCTAGAGTTCGGGGTGATATATCTAGCTTCTTCATAAAAGATATTGAGACGAACGAGTGTGTTGCCCTAGTATCAAATAATACTACAGCATACTGATTGTAAATAAGTAGCTGACCTGTGACAACAGTAGAGGCATTCGCCACGTCTTCCTTGGTAAGAGAGTAGACTCTGGCGTTCGTCATAATGGGAGGGGCTTCCAATCTTCCTTGGCTGATCGACGTCCCTTCTATGGCAGTTTGCATCTGATGAAGCTGTGCGGGGGTACTCCTATTCTGGATATTCTGTGGAGGTACTCCCTGAGACTGAGTAGGGCAATTTCTTGCCAAATGTCCTTCCTTTCCGCAGTTGTAGCACTTTCTGGTGCTTAGGAGACATACTCCAGAATGCATCTTTCCACATGTGGCACACTGAGGGTACTTCGTTTGCTTATTGGCCGGACCACCTTTTGTGTTGTTCCACTGTTTCCTCTTTCTACCTGAGTTTCCTTTCCAGCCGGTTATGGTATTGTGTGATTTTTGTCCTCCGGTCAGTGCTTTGTTCTTGCCCTCGTTCATTGCTTTCTGGTAGTGCTCGATAATCAGGGCACTGCTGACTAGCTCCTCTGCAGTCTGCGGTCTATTAACTCCGCCGGCTACGTTCAGAGCTATCTCGGGTCGGAGCATCTTTAACATTAACCGGACCCTTTCTTTTTCAGTACTGATCAGTTCTAGGCACAGACGTGCTAGGCGGTTGAACTTCTTGACGACTTCATTAACTGACAGATCACCTTGGCGGAACTCAGTGAACTCGTCATAGTGCTTGTTGGTCACTTGCATGTGGAATAATTCTTCTAAGAACTCTGTCTCAAAATCCGTCCACTGCATCTGGTTTATTTGTCTTTTCGCCTTTACTCGGTCCCACCACATCCGGGCATCTCCAGTAAGGCAGAACGACGCTCATTTGACCTTCTCGTGTTCAGGCCAGTCCAGTAGTTCCATTATGCTCTCCACGGTCTTGAGTCAGGCTTGCGCATCCCATGGTTCGCAGTTTCCCGAGAAGGCTTCCGGCTTAAGCCTTTGCCACTGAATCTGATAGGCCTCTTGTCGGACCATCGGAGTAGGGGCTGCCGGGGGCACTGGCGCGGCTGTAGGTATAACCGGTAGTGTATTCTGATTTGCCGGTGGGGTAACTGGGTTGTCTTGCTGACCCATTAAGGTAGTGATCAGCTGCTGTTGTTCTGTGATCTAACGCTGGAGGTCTGTGACTACCTGTGTCAGGTCTGGTGGAGTCACTGTCCCCTCGGTTCGGCCATTGCGTGTCATAACCATGTTTATCTAAATAATGACAAATAGACTAGTGTAAGTGGTTATCGTTTTTAGCCAATCTAACGTACTGTTTTGTTTCTATCTATTTGTTCTGGTATTATTCCTAACCTACTAATATGTAATCCTAATCTAAATTATAACTAAAAGCATAGAATAAAGCATCAAACATAAGCAAGCAAAACATGAAACTAAAGCATAAGCAACATAAGGAAAAATAAAGAATAGAGTGACAACAATATAACATAAGGAAATAAAGCATAAGCAATATCGCAAAGAAAATAAAGCATAGGCAATATAACAAGGAAGAAAAATAAAGCATAAGTCATATAACATGAAACTAAGCATAAGCATATAACAAGAAAATTAAGCATAAACATTCTTACTTGGAGCGGCAGGTTGGAGGCTTGATGTGTGTGTAGTGAGCTGGCAAAAACCTGGCTCTGATACCAACCTGTAACGCCCGCCCTTCCTGCTAACCCTAAGGGACGGGGCTACGATACTCTATGTACAAATTTTTTTTTTTTTTTAAAACAGCGGAAGACTTAAAATAATTCTCTTAGTTTAATAAAAACTTTTCTTTTGTTTTCCCTTTCATCAAATCTGAACTATACTATCATGGCCTCAATAACATGATATCAAAATTAGTAGAAACATAACATCAAGTCACACATACGGTACTACAATTCATGATACCAAAGCATAGTTCTTTAAAAGTTTTTTTTTTTTAAAGCAGGTTCTTATTTGGTTGCCTAGCCACTGCCACACACATCTCCTTGCCTCTCCTGCTACTCCTCTAGCTCATCCAGCTTTTTCCTTTATCTGTGGTACAAGGACAGTAAGCTGTGAGCACTCATGGCTCAGTAAGTTCCTTTCCTACTCACTAAAATCGAAAATCATAGTATAATCAAAGAATGTCTCAACATGGCATCATTTCAACTAGTCATGACATAATGTAACATACTCTTTTAAGCATATCATGCAACATGAAGAAATCATAACTAGTCATGGCATATCATAGCGTAAAGCATAGCATGAAGCACAACATAATCGTATCTAATCATGGCATATCGTCATAAGGAGTCATGGCATATCCTACACATGGACATATCATGGAACATAACATAATCATATCTAACCATGGCATATCATAAATCATCATAAGGTATATGCAATATGATTTTGAAAAACATGTATCCGAAAAACATGTGTATGTCTCATGATCTTTAAAACCATTTCTTCTTACATATATACTTGAACATAATCTCAACTTAAAGGGGATCCCGGCTATGTACCACTTACATATTGCGCGCAACCTATGTAGGTCCAAGGTAGCAAGTCTTGAACCCTACAAGGCAACATACTAGGCCCGAGTCTTACTCCATCGACCTAGGGGCACTTAGGAGCCCATCCCTAACGAGGTCCGAGTCTTATTCCATCGACCCCGGGGCGCTTATGGAGCCCACCCTTGGTACAAGCCATATAAAGTAAAGTACATGTCATACTTATACATATCATACATCATAAAAGCATGCATCACTTAGGCACACATCCTATCATAAAAGTAAGCATCACTTAGGCATACATCATGTCATAAAAGTATGCATCACTTAGGCATACATCATATCATAAAAGTATGCATCACTTAGGCATACATCATGTCATAAAGGTGTGCATCACTTAGGCATACATCATACCATAAAAGTATGCATCACTTAGACATACATCATATTATAACAATATGCATCACTTAGGCATAGATCATAAAAACATGCATATCTTAAGCATAAAGCATATCATCAAGCATGCATAATTTAACCACATAGCATATCATGAAAGCATGCATATTTTAAGCACTAAACATAGCATCAAAGCATGCATAATTTAACCACATATCATAACATAAGCATGCATATTTTCAGCTCATATCATATCATCAAAGCATGTAAAATTTACCCACATATCATAACATAAAGCATGCATATTTTGAACTCATAACATATCGTAGAAATTCTCATCTTGTATAGCTCACAAGCATACATGTCTAAGCATAAAAGTGTATCATGTGCTCATCCAATCATAAGGAACAATGTAACATGATTAATTTGGGTACTAAGCTTCCTAATCCTTTGGGTTCTTATCTTGGCCGAAACCCTCTTAGGTGCTAATTCAGGTTTTAAACAACATCCAAGCATGTAGAACCTAATTCATCCACATATCATTTTCATAGGAAGTATTATAAACAAGATTTACTTGGACTCTAAGTTCTCCAAGTCCTTAAACCTCATTTGGCCGAACCTTAACAAGTGTGAAACAAGGTTCTAAATGACATAAAGCATGGAAACCTTACCCATATTTATAGCATTTGTTTCAAGGAATATGGTAAGCACAATTGAGTTAGTTCCTAAATCCTTTAAGCCCTTAAAATTATGTCATGGCCGAAACTTACAAGTACTCATTTAGGTTTTCAAGCAAGCATACAAGCATGTGAACTTACTCTAACATCATGTATAATTTATAAATGGCATCATACAAGTGGTCATGGCCGAAACTTCCCTTAGCATCAATTTAGGTCACTAACAACATATAGCATGTGAATTTTTAGCTTTCTACGTTTCATATTCCATGGAGAGTGGCATGAGCATGTTCAATGTAAGTTCTAGGGTTTCTAAGGCATGTATCCCTTCATGGCCGAGACTTTAAGGTGTCCATTTGAATCATAGTTAAATATATAAGCATGTGAACACAATCAACATGTTATCTCAATTTCATAAGAAGCATCTTTAACACATGAGGTCTAAATTTTAAGGTTTCTAGGTCTTTAAACCCTACATGGCAGAACCTCATCAAGCATGGAATTTGTTCAAATGGCATAAAAGCATAGAAAGTCATAACACATTTCATAACATGTATAAAAGTCAAGCACTATAAGCATACATTTAAATTGTGTCTTAGGTTTCCTAGGTTTTTCCTTTCTTTATCTCATAGCATATGTTTGGCCGAAACCTTCCAAGTCTTTAAACTAGGTTTTAGGTGGCCTAAAGTATGGAAAACCTAAACAAGTTTTATGGCAAAAACATCAAAGGAACTATACATATAAGTTTGGTTCACAAACAAGCTAGGACCCTTGTGGTCATATTTATCATATATCATGCAACCAATTTTCCTATACTCTAATTAAGCATGGGAGTATCAAACAACTTTCATATCTTATTGTCATGGAGGTTTTGAGCATGTTAAAAAAAAAAATCTGTTTAAGCTATTCTAAACCATCCACCTTACTATGGCCGAAACATTAAAAGTGATGTTCATGAGTTTCTATCAACATACAAGCATGCAACTTTGTAAGAAACTCTATATTCTATCATATAAACATGGTGAGTTTAAATTCAAAGTTTTCCTAACCCTAAACCCTTCCTTGGCCAAAACTTGTGAGTGGGGTACTTTTGGTTCCAAGTAACCTTCAAGTATGAAAACAATAATGGATCCTTAACCATTTATTTAGAGGGTTTTGTGCAAGTTAGGTAAACAAATAAATTCCCTAGCCCTTATAAAACATTTTTGGCCGAAACTCTAGGGTTAGGTACATCTCTAATCCAGCATCACATATATATAAAAATATGAGAGAAAACCTTCTTACAAAGCATAGAAAAATTATCATGAATCAAGGCTTATATTAAACATTCCTAGGATCAACAAGTCCTTTCTTTGGCCGAATTTTCACAACTTTGTTTCTAGGTTTTAAAATCCTCATAAAATCCAAAAACACATTAAAACCACTTGTACCACAGGTGAGGGGATACTTACCTCCTTTTCGCTTGTGGTTCTAAAGTGTGGTGATGGAAGAAAGGGTCTCTTCTTCTTGTTCTCCTCCTTTGATTTCCCTTGGTAGCCTTCCTTGTATCCTAGGAGGAACCTTGTTTTGGGGGCCAAAAATGGAGGAGAGGGGGCTGAGGCTCTCGGTGGTGGAGAGGAGAGAATGAGAGAAATGAGATAAAAATAAAATCTTCTCTTTACATGCTCCCTTTTATGTTAAGGGGGAAGAGGTAGCAAAATTGGTTTTTGCTTTCCTTCTCCCTTAGACCCCTTTTATTTTATTTATTTATTTGTTCTCATCATTCATGATAAAACAAGGGGGAATGAATCCCCTTAATTGTCCTCTTTAAGTCACGGCAAAGGGAGAGGAAGAGGGAGAGAAAAGAAGGAAGGCAAGTTGCCTTTCTCTTGCTCTTTTCTTGCTTTCTTTTGGCTAGCTTTTACTCTCATCCTTATCATGAGTTTCCCTCCTTTGCTATCAATATATCATTCCTATCCCAACTGTTTATTACCCATTAATCCTATTATTTACATCATGAGAGGTTCAAGGTTCAATCCTTGACCACTACCTATTTTTATTTCTTTTTGGTTCAACATTCTACTAATATTTTTCAAAGGCAAATTCATCATTCTCATATTTATCTTAAAAGCTTAGTGGGTGTTACACTTTTCTAGCAATGAACAACAACTTAGATATTCTTCTTTGTGTAAGCATTCTCTCTTGAGTACCAAATTTGTGGATGATACAACTTTGGATACATTAGGGTTTTGGGTAGATATAACTTGGTTATTTGAAAGAATAGGTTGGAGTGGTTTGATGAATATGAAATACTCTACTTACCCTAGAATTGTTTTTGAATTTTTAAGTTCTATAATAGTTGACAACGTTCAAGGTGGGGGGGGGGAATAAAATTTTGCCTATTAAATGAAGATTATGAATGGACATTAAATTATTTTAATATTTGTTATGATTTGCCAAAAAATGATGTGTGTACGATCTTACCTGAGTTTTAAAATTCACACTTTTTGCAACAAATTTCTGAACAATCACATTTTAACCCTTATAATTCTTGAGTTCCTCACATTATTAATCCCATTTTTAGATATGTTTATTTAGTCATGAAAAACACTATATTTGGGAGAGAGGATAAGGAGGGGTTAGTAAGACTTGTGGATTTGTATTATTTATGGGTAATGGTTGAAAATGTTGCAATTAATTCTGGATATTTCTTTCTTAAACATTTGGTAAAATTGGGGAAAGTAGACTTTACCACGCCAATTATTTTAGGAGGGTTGCTAACTCAAATAGCTTTAGTGCTAGTGTGTGATTTAAGTGAATTAGAGATGATTGATAATTCTTGTAGATTAGACTTGAATTCATGTTTAGCAATTAAGATGATAAGGCGTGAAGAACATGGATATAGTCTTCTTATTAAGAATAATTTCCCTTTAAGATTGCCCAATTATGATCTCACCACCGTTCATGTTAAGGAAAATTGGCGTTTAAAATTAGCAAGTCAACAATCTAAATCATTGTCAACTTTAGTTTCAAAAAATGTTCCTTCAGTTAGTCATAAGGTCCACAATTTTAATTTTCAAGAACTTCATTCTATTTTGGACAATATTCATAATGACTTAGACTCAACTAGCAAAATTCTTACAAGTAGAGAACACATGAAAGAGGAACAATTTAAAAAATTATAAGGATGTTTTAAAAGTGAAAGAGAGCTGTGTGACAAGATTTTTAGAATCATAAATTCTTATAGATCTCAAATGGAATTTAATGAAGATTTTCAAAGCTTTATGAGATATTTACAAGATGACTTAAACAAATTGTTTGAATATCATAAATTTTTTAGAGATGAAGTAGGATGGTTTATTAATGCTTTTCCTTTTCCCCTTCCTGAGTTTCCTGAACTCCCACCTCTACCACCATTTTAATTTCATCAGGATGATGAAAAAGATTAAGTCTGGGGGGGGGGGGGGGGGGGTGGTTTGTAACCTGAAAATTTTTCCAATTTTTCTGCACTTTCAGTTTGTTTTTGTTTTGCACTTGTTTTTCTTTGTTTGGATTGTTTTTGATAGTCATTTGACTATCTTTTGAAAAATTCTATGGCATTCCCATTGAAGAAAACATTAATCCTCACTTTTATGCTTACTTGTTCAAAAGTAAAATTGTTAGCACATTTTCTATCTTGATTCATGATATTGTAAATGATGCTAGTATGTTTAGTGTACCTCTTTTCTCTATCTTGAGTAGCATGATGTGAGGTAAGTGTCATATAGAAATAAGTTTGAGCTTTGGCTTAACCTTAAGGATCATACCTTCACTTCACTTTACTTGAACTTGAATAGTTGATATCATTGAAATAGTTATGATTCATCCTATTTGTTTAGTACTTGGTTTCCATGGTGATTTCTCAAACTTCATTTTGCTTACTAGATGAGGCTCGAATCTTGAAAGCTCATTTGGAAAAATCAAAATATCCCAACTTCTGTGCCTATGAACTTATGTGTTTAAGTGTTGCACAATGCAATCACTTAGTAAAAAAAAAGGTGCATGATGATGAAAAGAAAAAAGAAAAAAATGTGTGTTGAAAAAAAAAGAGATATAAAAAATAGTTGTCGTGAGTGGAAACTAGCAAGTCACCCCTTTGAGACCGAGTTAGTTTACTAGGGAAATGACTTCTATGATTCTCCTGATATCGAGCACGCCTTTGAGACCCCGGGTTGATTGAGAAATATGAACCAAATGTGTGGCAGGTAAGTGCCTATCACCAGAAACATTGGGAACTCAATGGGATGACGACTTGACTAGGACAAAGATTGAAATTTGAAGGGTTTTGAGTTACTTATTTGCACCGTGCACAGGAGATTTATGCTTAAGTCATAGTTGGTTTATTTCTATGATCATGCTTATTAATGAAACTTTTAGATAGAGTTAGGAAAGTGCATTAAGGATTATGATGTGCCCAAATGTCCTCCTCTATATATAGAGCTTCTTCCTCTTTGAAAGGGGAGGCTCTCCCTTTGGGGAGATCCATTCTTGGGTGAATTTCCAACATTCGGAAGGAGATTTCTTTCAAAGATTCGACTCTAAGAGTGAAGGATTGATTCCGAAGATCACTCGTCATATTGAGATAAGCATTCTTTTCTATTCTTCTTGATTAGGATCAGAATGTCATGGATCTTCTTGTCTTCGATTCTTTCTTCATTCTCTATAGAGTAGATCCTTTGTTCTAGGAAGGAGGGAGTATTTGTGATGTAAATTGATGTAAGATTGATGAATTTACCATCTTCTTGATTCAAGAATATTGTTATGTTTTGTATCAATCAATCTTGTATGAGTTGTTATGTTTTGTGCCTAATTACCATTCTTGATTGGTTGTTTGTATTTCTTATGGAATCTTGTCGAGGAATTCGTTAAATTGTATGACCGAGGGGTGTCGTGACAGGGCTGCACCGCTAACGGACTTTTTAGGGGGTCATCTTTAGGGATAAAGCAAGAACACACAAAGAAGTAGGATGGATTGATATGATTAATTCTATATCTTCAGGTGAATTGATTAGTGATGTGTTTCTATGTCGTATGACCGAGGGGCGTCGTGACAGGACTGCCCCGCTAACGGACTTCATAGGGATCATAACTCTTTGGTTTCTTAGGGTTTAGATGAGAGTCCTTGACCGGTGTTTTCTGCAGAAGATAACTGGTGACTTCTTATGAATACATTACACTTGAGGAAAAGGTCTAATAGATTTCCTTACATTGATGAATATCACAAAGAAACCAAAACTCTTAGAACCTTTATAAAATTGAATTTCTGCATTTAACCCCTACCTCAAATCTTTAGTTGTAAATGATCTTTTAATCATTTGTTTAGCTAATTCGCTTTTGAAACATCTTTAGTGATTATAACCAGTCCTTGTGGATATGATATCTTTTATTATTTCTGACGACATAACCGTACACTTGCAGTTCGTAACACCAATCGATTAGGCGATCGATCGGGTTGGTTTTCACGCAAGGACTCGAGGAAGCCTAAATCGATCCGTTGATTGATTCAGGTCATTTCCAGCAGAGCACAGAGGCACTTTGAATCGATCATCCGATCGATTCAAGCCTCCCTAATCGAATGGTCAATTAATTGGGATGTGACAATTGTGCGTGATACAGGTTTGGACTGCTGAGATCGATGGGATCTGACGTAGCAATCGATTGGGAGAATGCCCAATCAATTGGGATCCCTAGAAGTGCAGATATAAAGGTGATGATGAGTTCAAACACCATAATAATTCTCCTGATCCTTCTCCACCAAGCTCACGACTTTTCTGCCAATTTTTGGAAGCACTTGGGTGTTGTAATGTATACTGAAAGCCTAAGCTTTTGTAAACATTTATTTTGAATAAATAATCACATTTGGTCAAATTGTCTACATTTAGTTGTAGTTGTTCAATTAATTTATATTGTAGATAACATAGTATGTGGTGCCACATACAGAAGAAGATGTTATCAGTACCTTATAAATTATAAACAGTAGCTCATGACTAAAATGGAAAGGAACAAACCATTGGAAGGTCGTAGTGTAATTAGGAATTAGTTTATCTTAACTATATAATTACACTAGTACACTTAGAGTGTATTGAGTAGAACCATTTGAGGTTGTTTCTTTTATATTGACTTTATAAAGGAATAAATACCTCAGTTATTATGGAAGTGTGTGCTGTTAATCCTAATATAATAACAAACACATATATTTGATATTTATTTCTTTAATTTATCAATGGGAGAGATTTAGTTCGCTGAATCAATAAGCCTGATAAGTTGGAAAATGATATCACTTATAGTGTGTATTGTTGATTATAGACGGAAACTGTATCCTAGTAATCTAGGTTGATAATGTCCCCTGATGAGCTCATAAAGATTGTCATGTTAAACCCTGCAGGTGGACTTAGTCCGACATAACGATAAGGTTGAGTGGTACTATTCTTGGATTAAGATATTAATTAAATGAGTTGTCAGTAGCTCTCTTAATTAGTGGACATTCGACATCTTAAACACAGGGAGACTAACACACTCATAATAAGAAGGAGCCCAAAAATGTAATTTGGGATTGGTGCGGTAGTTCAATAATAGTTCTCTAGTGGAATGAATTATTATTGATAAAATTAAGTTGTGTGTTCGGGGCGAACACGGGATGCTTAATTTTATCGAGAGACCAAAACCAATTCCTCCTCTCGGTCCCTATCGTAGCCTCTTATTTATAGAGTACTATACCCACCTATACCCACCTTCATACCCATGAGAAGGGGGCCGACCAAGCTAGCTTGTGGTTCAAACTAGGGCCGGCCAAGCCTTGGTTCATGGGTGGCCGGCCCTAGCTTGAACCCAAGCTTAGGTGGCCGGCCCCCATTAAATTAAAAAGAATTTTAATTTTTAATTTTTATTATGTGGAAGATAAAATTTCTTAAAGAGAATTAAAATTAAAATATCTCTCTTAAAAAGGATCTACAAAAGATTAAAGAAAGAGATTAGATCTCTTTCCTTATTTGTAGATTGGAAAGATATTTTATTTTTTCTCTTTGAAAATTATTCACATGTTGAAAAATTAAAATTTTAGAAATTTCTTTTATCAACGATGAAGGGATTTTAAAGGGAAATTTTATTTAAATTTCCAAAGACAAATAAGGAAGTTTTAATTGTTGATTTAAAATTATCTTATTTGCTCTATATGGGGTGGCCGGCCACATACAATTAATTAAGAAATTTTATTTAATTTTTCTTAATTAATTGTTGTCAAGGAAAGTTAAGGAAATTTTATTATAAATAAATTTCCTTATTTGCCAAAGCCAAGGAATATAAAAGAAGGGGTTGGGGTGCCTTCATGGGTTACAACTTCTATTATTCTCTCCCTCTTTTCCTTGGTGTTGTGGCCGGCCATCTTCTCTCCCTCTCTTCCTCTTTGTGGTGGCCGAAACTCTTCTTTGTTTGGAGATCTTGTGTTGGCCAGATACTACTTGGAGACGAAGAAGAAGAAGGAGAGAAAGCTTGCATCCCTTGGAGCTTAGTTGATGTTTTTTCTTCATCCTTGGTGAAGCATTTGTTTTGGACGAAACTAGCTAGGAGGAGAAGAAGGTGCTTAGGTGGTTTCTCATCTTGGAAGATCGTTGCCCACACAACGTCCGAGGTTAGAAGAGGAATATGGTAGAAGATCAAGAGGTTTTTCTAAAAGGTATAACTAGTAATTTTTCCTTTCCGCATCATACTAGTTATTTTTGGAAATAATACCAAATACAAGAGGCTTACGATTCTAGTATTTCGAATTTATTTTCGATGTTGTGTTCTTTGTTATTTTTCTTTTCCTTGTGATTTGATTGTTCCTTTTGGTTAACCTAAAGTTATTTTAGGAAATTAAATATTAGCTTTCCTTAAAAGGTTTTGTCTAGTCGGTGGTGGTTGCTCCCATATCCAAGAAGGCCATGTGCCTCGCCACGTCAGTACTGGGAACCAATTATGGAAATTAATATTTAATGGAATTAATAACTTAGGTGATTTGGATCGAACGTGTTATGTTTCGCAGGAGATCCAAGTCTAAACCTAAAAGAACAAATAGATTATGTTTTGGACCAAACGTGTTAAGTTCCGCAGGCGATCCAAAATTTAATTTAAAAGAAATCATGGTCGCTAGGAAAAGGTTCAGACCTTTGTACAAAATTTTTATACAGTGGAACCTCTAGGTTTTTCGAGTAGCAACCAACAATTGGTATCAGAGTTAGGGTTTATCCTTTGTGTAGTTGGTATTAGTTTAAATTATGCATATGTCATACATAATTTAGGCAGGTTAATAGTAGGATGTGCTAACTTTATAGATGCATGATCCAACTATTATGGCTTATAGTTTTTATGTGTGTGATTGGACTCTTGGACATGTCAAGGGCAATTATATGTGTGTGCATGAATGTATTATAAAATACAGCAGGAGCTGTATTTAGTTTTATTAGGATTTTATTTTTGATCTAGTTACATGTACATTCCTTTTATGGAATATAGGATCGATGAATGTAAATTTTTTATTTTATGTTCGATCTAGTTTACATATACATTCCTTCGAGGAATATAGGATCAAAAAATATAAAATTCTATTTATGTCACGGATCGAATCTTGCAAGGCGTGGAACCTTTTGAGGACCAGAGGCGCAGCGGAACAAGGAGCAAGATGGATGCGACATCTAGACCCGGTGGCGGTGGCCAAATATGGCAGCAGCTTGGGATGACAACACACGGAGGACAACTATAGATAAAAGTCATAATAGTTGAAAATTAGATTTTCTATTTATTGCTTTTATATTGTGCTGTGTGTGTATGTTATTATACAGTTTTAGTAGGCTAGCATAGTTAAAATTCCTCATTTATAAATAACTAAGTGGGAGAGGGATTTTAAATAAATTCCACGGTCTCCATTACTGGTTTGTAAGTGATGCAAACAAGTTTACGCGTTGGCTCTGAGTGCCTTCCTCCATATCGGATGAGCTTGTTTGTGGATCACTAGAACAAACTTCCATTTTGGATGACTATAGGAAGTTAATTAAGAGCGTGTGATCTTCCCCATTGGAAGGGGCACAATCTTATTAATGGACTTAGTGTCAAGTAATGGTATACACTTAGGCACGTTTAATAGTATCCTCCCCATCGGAGTCACTGCTATTATTCGTGTGACCAAAGGATACCAACTATTAATTTTATTTGTCAAAAAGTTAGGTTGACAAGATAATAAAATTAATGGGTTAAAACCCTCCTTTTACAAATGTTGAATTCCTATACGTCCACACTATCGTGGCATATAAAATTCACGGTGTTTCAAGGTGTTGGTTAATTTAAAATAGTATTGTTTGAGGAATCAATATTATTCTAAATTTAGAGTTCTGACCAAAAGTTATTTGTGATTCTTAGGATGACTTTCAACCCACTGTCCATCATAATACAACATAATAGACTTACTGGTCCTAACTACATAGATTGGAAAAAGAACCTGAACATTGTTCTTACTGCTGAAAGCTATAAGTTTGTACTGACTGAGCCTTGTCCTGATACACTCACTGGTGAATCTACCCAAGAGGAGATTGAATATTATAGGAAAAGGGTAAAAGTAGATGAGATGACGCGGTGTTACATTTTGGCTTCAATGTCAAATGTATTGCAACATCAGCATCAAGATTTACCAACAGCCTATGATATTATGAACAATCTCAAGGAACTCTTTGGTCATCAGGATCGGGCTTCTAGGCAAGAAGCCATGAGAAAGATAATGACAGCCACCATGCAAGAGGGTACTCCTGTGAGGGATCATATCCTAAAGATGATGGCTTATCTGAACGAAATACAGATCCTTGGAGGAGAAATTGATGGGGAAACCCAGATCGATATGATCCTCCAAACACTGCCTAGAAGTTTTGAGCAATTCCGCCTGAATTACAATATGAACAAAAGGGTATATTCATTGGCGGAACTACTGACAGAACTTCAGGCAGCAGAAGGTTTGTTTAATCACAATTCTCATATTCACTATACTGAAAATGGTTCTACTTCTAAATCGAAAGGAAAGAAGAAGAAGAAATAAGTTGGTTCAGTAAAGAAAGTGAATAAATCTCAGAGTACAGGATCTAAACCTAGAATGAAGAAGCCGAAGGGCAAGTGCTTCATCTGCAAGCAGTCAGGGCATTGGAAGGCGGACTGTCTTCGTAGGAATCAAAACAACAAATGTATATCTCATGCTCTAGTTGTTGAAACTTGTTTAGCGGTGTTATCTACCAGCACCTGGTGTGTAGATACGGGAGTCACTGATCATGTCTACAATTCCTTGCAGGGGTTCCAGGAAACCCGACGACTATCTGAAGGAGAAATTACCGTCTACATGGACAATGCTACTAAGGTGGCGGCAGTTGCAGTGGGAGAGGTCTACTTATCTTTTAATAGAAATAGAAATTTGGTTTTAAGAAATTGTCTTTATGTACCCAGTTTTAAAAAGAATTTAATTTCAGTTTCTAAACTGTTTTTGGATGGATATTCAGTTTCCTTTAGTAACGATGTAGTTATTAATAGAAATAAAGTGATTATCTGTTCTGGTGCATTAGTTGGCAATTTGTATACTTTAAATCCAATTTCTCCCACAAAGAAAAACATGGAAATTTATAACTCATCTTCTAACTTCTAATAAGAGAAAAGAACCTTCGGAAATGAACTAAGCATATCTTTGGCATCTAAGGCTTGGTCATATTAACTTAAGTAGGATTCAGAGGCTTATGGCCGATGGACTTTTGGGTTCATTAGAGTTGGAAAATTTTCCAACTTGTGAATCTTGCTTAGAAGGTAAAATGACCAAGAGGCCTTTTAAGGCCAAGGGGTATAGAGCCAAAGAAGTGTTAGAATTGGTTCACTCTGATTTGTGTGGTCCTATGTCTGTCCAGGCAAGAGGAGGTTTTGAATATTTTGTCTCTTTATTAGACAATTATTCAAGATATGGATACATTTACCTAATGCGCCGCAAGTCCGAGTGCTTTGATAAATTCAAAGAATACAAGGCTGATGTGGAGAAACGACTAGGTAAAAGTATCAAGACACTACGGTCTGATCGTGGTGGCGAATACCTCTTAGGAGAGTTTAGGAATTACTTGTCAGAGACCGGGATTCAATCCCAACTGTCTGCACCTGGTACACCCCAACATAATGGTGTGGCAGAACGAAGGAATAGGACTCTTATGGAGATGGTTAGATCGATGATGAGTTACTCAGAATTACCAAATTCGTTTTGGGGATACGCTCTGGAAACAGCAGTGTACATTCTGAACTTAGTACCTTCTAAATCAGTTTCTTCTACTCCCACAGAATTGTGGAATGGGCGAAAGTCCAGTCTAAGACATATTCGGATTTGGGGTAGTCCAGCACATGTGCTGAAACCAGATGCTGATAAGTTAGAATCTCGTACAGAAGTTCGCGTGTTTGTAGGGTATCCCAAAGGAATGAAAGGTGGTTTATTTTATAGTCCTAAAGACCAGAAGGTCATTGTTAGCACCAATGCCCAGTTTTTAGAAGAAGACTATATAATGGATCACAAGCCCAGTAGCAAAATTGTTTTAGAAGAACTTAGAGAGGATACGTCTACTTCAGTACCAACAGTACAAGATGAAGTACCACAAGAGACTGCAACACGTGTCACACATGATACACAACCACAGACAGTGCCTCGTCGTAGTGGGAGGGTTGTAAGGCAGCCTGAAAGATTCATGTTTTTGGGAGAGTCTTCGGACTTGATCCCGGGTAAACATGAACCTGATCCCCGAACATATGACGAAACACTCCAAGATATAGATGCAACATCTTGGCAAAAGGCAATGAATTCTGAAATAGAGTCTATGTACTCTAATAAGGTCTGGGAGCTTGTAGAACCACCTGATGGTGTAAAAGCCGTTGGATGCAAGTGGATCTACAAGAGGAAAAGAGGGAAGGTAGAAACCTTCAAAGCTAGGCTTGTTGCGAAAGGGTACACTCAGAAAGAGGGAATCGACTATGAGGAGACCTTTTCACCGGTAGTCATGCTTAAGTCTATCCGGATACTCTTATCCATTGCTGCTCATATGGATTATGAGATTTGGCAAATGGATGTCAAGACAGTTTTCTTTAATGGAAGTCTTGAAGAGAACATCCATATGAAGCAACCAGAAGGGTTTATTGAAAAAGGCAAAGAGCATCTAGTGTGCAAGCTCAATCGGTCCATTTATGGACTAAAGCAAGCTTCAAGGTCTTGGAACATCCGGTTTAATGAAGTAATCCAGTCATATGGATTTATTCAGTGTCCGGATGAGTCTCGTGTATACAAGAAGTGTAACGGAAATGTGGTGGTATTTCTTGTACTATACGTAGATGATATTTTGTTAATTAGCAACAATGTCAAGGTATTTTCGGACGTAAGGGTATGGTTGTCCAAACAATTTGATATGAAGGACTTAGGAGATTGTGCACACATTCTTGGGATCAAAGTTATAAGGGATCGCAAGAAAAGAATGTTGTGTTTGTCTCAAGCTTCATATATAGATACAATTCTTGCTCATTTTAGCATGCAGGATTCCAAGAAAGATTTCTTACCTTTCAGGCATGGAGTAGCTCTATCTAAAGAGATGTCTCCGAAGACATCAAAGGAGATAGAGGACATGAAAATAGTTCTTTATGCTTCGGCTGTAGGAAGCCTAATGTATGCAATGCTATGTACGAGTCCTGATATCTGTTTTGCCGTGGGCATGGTTAGCAGATATCAGAGTAACCCTGGACAAGGACATTGGACTGCGGTAAAGCATATATTAAAGTACCTGAGAAGGACTAGAGATTATATGCTAGTTTACCAAGCAGACGATTTGCTCCCTGTGGGTTACACGGATTAAGATTTCCAATCAGATAGGGACAACAGTAAGTCTATATCAGGCTATGTATTTACTTTAGGAGGTGGAGCCATTGCATGGAGGAGTGTTAAGCAGAAATGCGTTTCGGACTCAACCATGGAAGCAGAGTATGTAGCAGCCTCTGAGGCGGCTAAAGAAGCAGTATGGCTCAGGAACTTTCTGATGGACTTAGATGTGATTCCTGGTTTGCCCAAAATCATCACAATTTATTATGATAATAGCGGTGCAGTTGCAAACTTGAAGGAACCATGATCTCATAAAGCAAGTAAACATATAGAGCGCAAGTACCACCTGATACGAGATATCGTGAAGCGAGGAGAAGTTGTCATCGTCAAGATTGCATCAGCGGATAACCTGGCAGATCCTTTCACTAAGGCCCTTCCGGCGAAAGCTTTCGATCAGCATGTGGAGGGAATGGGAATCAGATGTATGACAAAAGATATGGCAGCTTAGTCATTAGTATAAGTGGGAGATTGTTGGAATGTATACTGAAAGCCTAAGCTTTTGTAAACAATTATTTTGAATAAAGAATCACATTTGGTCAAATTGTCTACATTTAGTTGTAGTTGTTCAATTATTTTTTATTGTAGATAACATAGTATGTGGTGCCACATACAGAAGAGGATGTTATCAGTACCTTATAAATTATAAACAGTAGCTCACGACTAAAATGGAAAGGAACAAACCATTGGAAGGTCGTAGTGTAATTAGGAATTAGTTTATCTTAACTATATAATTACACTAGTACACTTAGAGTGTATTGAGTAGGACCATTTGATGTTGTTTCTTTTATACTGACTTTATAAAGGAACAAATACCTCAGTTATTATGGAAGTGTATGCTCTTAATCCTAATATAATAAACAGCACATATATTTGATATTTATTTCTTTAATTTATCAATGGGTGAGATTTAGTTCGATGAATCAACAAGCCTGATAAGTTGGGAAATGATATCATTTATAGTGTGTATTGTTGATTATAGAAGGAAACTGTGTCCTAGTAATCTAGGTTGATAATGTCTCCAAGATGAGCTCATAAAGATTGTCATGTTAAACCCTGCAGGTGGACTTAGTCAGACATGACGATAAGGTTGAGTGGTACTATTCTTGGATTAAGATATTAATTAAATGAGTTGTCAGTAACTCACTTAATTAGTGGACATTAGACATCTTAAATACAGGGACACTAACACACTCATAATAAGAAGGAGCCCAAAAATGTAATTTGGGATTGGTGCGGTAGTTCAATAATAGTTCTCTAGTTGAATGAATTATTACTGATAAAATTAAGTTGTGTGTTCGGGGCGAACACGGGATGTTTAATTTTATCGGGAGACCAAAACCAATTCCTCCTCTCGGTCCCTATCGTAACCTCTTATTTATAGAGTACTATACCCACCTATACCCACCTTCATACCCATGAGAAGGGGGCCGGCCAAGCTAGCTTGTGGTTCAAGTTAGGGACGGCCAAGCCTTGGTTCATGGGTGGCCGACCCTAGCTTGAACCCAAGCTTAGGTGGCCGACCCCCATTAAATTAAAAAGAATTTTAATTTTTAATTTTTATTATGTGGAAGATATAATTTATTAAAGAGAATTAAAATTAAAATATCTCTCTTAAAAAGGATCTACAAAAGATTAAAGAAAGAGATTAGATCTCTTTCCTTATTTGTTGATTGGAATGATATTTTATTTTTTCTCTTTGAAAATTATTCACATGTTGAAAAATTAAAATTATAGAAATTTCTTTTATCAACCATGAAGGTTATTTTAAAGGGAAATTTTATTTTTTAAAATTTCCAAAGACAAATAAGGAAGTTTTAATTGTTGATTTAAAATTATCTTATTTGCTCTATATGGGGTGGCCGGCCACATACAATTAATTAGGAAATTTTATTTAATTTTTCTTAATTAATTGTTGTCAGGAAAGTTAAGGAAATTTTATTATAAATAAATTTCCTTATTTGCCAAAGCCAAGGAATATAAAAGAAGGGGTTGGGGTGCCTTCATGGGTTACAACTTCTATTATTCTCTCCCTCTTTTCCTTGGTGTTGTGGCCGGCCATATTCTCTCCCTCTCTTCCTCTTTGTGGTGGTCAAAACTCTTCTTTGTTTGGAGCTCTTGTGGTGGTCGGATACTACTTGGAGAAGAAGAAGAAGAAGAAGAGAAAGCTTGCATCCCTTGGAGCTTGGTTGGTGTTTTTTCTTCATCCTTGGTGAAGCATTTGTTTTGGCCGAACCTAGCTAGGAGGAGAAGAAGGTGCTTAGGTGGTTTCTCATCTTGGAAGATCGTTTCCCACACAACATCCAAGGTTAGAAGAGGAATATGGTAGAAGATCAAGAGGTTTTTCTAAAAGGTATAACTAGTAATTTTTCCTTTCTGCATCATACTAGTTATTTTTGAAAATAATACCAAATACAAGAGGCTTACGATTCTAGTATTTCGAATTTATTTTCGATGTTGTGTTCTTTGTTATTTTTCTTTTCCTTGTGATTTGATTATTCCTTTTGGTTAACCTAAAGTTATTTTAGGAAAATTAAATATTAGCTTTCCTTAAAAGGTTTTGTCTAGTTTGTGGTGGTTGCTCCCATATCCAAGAAGGCCATGTGCCTCGCCACGTCAGTACTGGGAACCAATTATGGAAATTAATATTTAATGAAATTAATAACTTAGGTAATTTGGATCAAACGTGTTAAGTTCCCCAGGAGATCCAAGTCTAAACCTAAAAGAACAAATAGATTAAGTTTTGGATCAAACGTGTTAAGTTCCGCAGGCGATCCAAAATTTAATTTAAAAGAACACATGGTAGCTAGGAAAATGTTCAGACCTTTGTACAAAATTTTTGTACAGTGGAACCTCTAGGTTTTCCGAGTAGCAACCAACATTGGGGACAAGTGCTGCTGCATTTCTAAGGTTCAAGAGGCATCTACAATCTACAAGGGTTTAAGCAAGAAGGTTTTTCATTTGTATTATCTTGTATTTACTTCTTGTTTTGAGTTGTATGCTTGTGTGAGTTTGTAAGAGGTTTCTCCACCTCTGGTAGTTATCGAGAAGGAGTGTTTTTCATATTGGAGAGTGTGTCGTCTGTGGATCCTTGAATTAGTCACCTCATCTTGAGGTGGATACCAAGTAAATCCTTTGTGTTACCGTTGTAAGTGTGTTTCATGTTTCATTCCGCTGCATATCATCATCACGAAGCAATACAACGAGCGCGATGAGCTATTCACCCCTAGCTACAAATCGACCCTTACAGAATCTTTGTCTATTTGTTCAACATTATCTACTTATCGTTATCATCTTGATTTTAGTGAGTTTTATTCGTCTTGTTGCTATCAAATTATTTTCGACAAAAAAGGAGGTTAAAATTCAAAAAAATATTTTCAGCAAAAAAAAAGAGGCCAAAATTCAAAAAAAATATTTTCAGCAAAAAGAACGAAATTTAAAAAAAAAACAAAAATATTTTCAAAAAAAAGGAGGCAGAAATTTGAAGAAAAAAATAGAAAAAAAAAAGGTGAGGGTAGAGATTTGTTATTTCTATGCTTACACTTTCCAATTCCGCATTTCTTTTAAAGTTTCGCCTATTATACTTGCACTTTCCATTTCCGTATTTCCTTTAAAGTTTTGCCTAGTATACTTGCACTTTCCAATTCCGTATTTTCTTTAAAGTTTTTCCTAGTATATTTGACTTTCCAATTCCGCATTTACTTTAAAGTTTTGGCTTGTATACTTGCACTTTCCAATTCTGCATTTCCTTTAAAGTTTTGCCTATTATATTTGCACTTTCCAATTCCATATTTCCTTTAAAGTTTTGCCTAGTATATTTGCACTTTTGAATTCTGCATTTCCTTTAAACTTTTGCCTATTATACTTGCACTTTCCAATTCCACATTTCCTTTAAAGTTTTTCCTAGTATATTTGCACTTTCCAATTCCGCATTTCCTTTAAAGTTTTGCCTATAATACTTGATCTTTCCAATTTTGCATTTCCTTTAATGTTTTGCCTAGTATATTTGCACTTTCCAATATCACATTTCCTTTAAAGTTTTGCCTAGTATACTTGCACTTTCCAATTCTGCATTTCCTTTAAAGTTTTGTCTAGATTTAATTCTGATAACTGCCTAGATTAAGTTCTGACAAATTCCTTTTCAGTTCATATTTCAAGTATATTTATCTTTTAGTCCCGCATTCTCATAAGTTTTGCCTAGATTCAATTCTGGCAAATTTCCTTTCTGAACTTAATTTAAATTTTCAATTCTACAAGTTGCATTCTTCTACTAATTTCTTTCTTTTATCCTAATACCCTTGGGATTTTCAATCAGTTAACAATTGTTTACAAGGAATTGCCACAATTCTAAGTTCTTTAAAGAGCTAACATTAGTGAGTTGAGTGATTGAGTGACAATAGATTGCATTAATGGTGACAAGTGGAGAAGAAGCAAGACCTAGAGAAACACTTAAACAACGTACCTTGAGATAATACTTGGAATGTATGGAAATCATATTCAATCAAATCCTCGATAGATCGGAGAGACAAGATGTTGTAATTACAGAATTGCAAAATAGCCAAGCTGGTCGAGTTCCTACAAGAAGTTCAAGGAAATATAACCGTGAAGACAACAATGATGATGGTATTTTTGAGGACATTGATGATAGAGCTTCTAGTGGCAGATCTAGTGGTATCAAAATTGATGGTAGAAGGGGAAGAATGAGTGATTATGTTGATAGAAACTTGGGAAATATCAAAATGAAGATTCCTTTTTTTCAAGGTAAAAGTGATCTAGACGCATATTTAGAGTGGGAAAAGAAAGTGAAATTAGTATTTGATTGTCACAACTACTTTGAAGAGAAGATGGTAAAACTTGCTTCTATCGAATTGATTGATTATGCTATTATTTGGTGGGATCAAGTTATTCTAAGCAGGAGAAGAAACAATGAGAGACCCGTTGACACATGGGAAGTGATGAATCAATTATGAGAAAGAGGTTCATTCATCACATTACTATCAAGATTTGTACCAATGGCTACAAAGTCTAACCCAAGGATCCAAAACCGTGGAGGAATACCACAAAGAGATGGAGATTGCCATGATTCGAGCCAATGTGGAGGAGGACCGAGAAGCAACTATGACAAGATTTTTACAAGGTTTGAATTCAGAAATTGCAAATATAGTAGAGTTGCAACATTATGTGGAGCTAGAAGATATGATGCATATGTCCATAAAAGTTGAAAGGCAACTAAAAAGGAAGGGTTTAATCAAGCATGGTCAGAGTACTAATTCATTCACTTGGAAATCTAGTTGGAACAAAAGAGATGATAAAGTTGCATCAAAGAGTAAGACTGAGTTTTTGAAGAATAAAGATGCTAATTCTCCATTGGTTAAAGGTGAAGAACCTATCTAATCTTCAAGAAATAGAGATATTAAATGCTTTAAGTGTTTGGGAAGAGGACATATTGCTTCACAATGTCCAAACAAAAGAAGTATGCTTTTGAAAGAAAATGGTGATATTGAAATTGAGAGTGAGTTCGAAGATGATAATACCTTGCCACCATTGATGGAAAGTAATGTAGAAGAGTATATCATTGAAGGTGAAGCCCTTGTCACTAAGCATGCTCTAAATGTGCAAGTGAAGGAAGAAGAAGAAGAACAACGAGACAACATATTTCATACTCATTGCCACATCAAAGACAAGGTATGTAGTATGATTATAGATGGGGGAAGTTGCACTAATATAGCTAGTACTATCGTGGTTGAGAAATTATGCTTACCTGCCACTAAACATCCTAGACCTTATAAACTACAATGGTTGAATGACTACAGGGAGGTCACTAAGAAAGTGTTGGTTTCATTATCCATTTGATGGAGTCAAAGAAAGAGAGCAATAAGCTAACAATATGGATCATGGTCAACCCACTCTGTTGGTTAGTCCTAGGAAAACGTACCGGTTCCACTGTACAAAATTTTTTGTACAAGTGTCGAACCTTTCCTTAAATAACCTATTGTGTTCTTTAGATGTTAAATTAGGAATCGCAGACGAAACTTAACATCATTGATTCCAAATTTAACTTATCTATTCTTGATGGTTTAGATTTGGATCTCAAGCGGAACTTGACACTATTGATCCAAATCCACCTATGTTATTAATTCCATTATATATTAATTTCCAAAATTGGCTTCCAGGACTGCATGGCGAGGCACATGACCTTCTTGGATATGGGAGCAACCACCATCGAATAGACAAAGCCTTTTAAGGAAAGCTAATATTTAATTTCCTTAAATAACTCTAGGTTAACTAAAAAGAACAATCGAATCACAAATTCAAAAAAATAAAATAAAATAAACAAAACTTCGAAACAAATAAAAAAACTCTAGAATCATATGCCTCTTGTGTTTGGTATTTCCAAAAATAACTATACAAAGAAAACTAGTATGATGTGAAAAATAATTACTAGTTATACCTTTCATTGTAAGCAAATAACCTCTTGATCTTCTACCATATTGCTCTTCTAACCTCGGACGTTGTGTGGGCAACGATCTTCCGAGATGAGAACCACCAAACACCTTCTTCTGTTGGTCCCCGTGAGTGTTTTGATGTGATCAACCAAGTTGGTTTGGTCCTGCTATGTTTGATCCCTGTGTCTGAGTGTGTAGGACTTAGGAGTGCAGGAAGTCGAGCGGAAGACGCAGCTAGCGAGAAGGACGACACAGGAAAGGATGAGAGAGCTGCGGAAGAGTACTCCGGTGGGCGTGAAGAGCGTGCGCGGCGTTCGAGGGACGTTAAGCCGGGACGGAAGGCTGCTCGAGGAGAGGGTTGGGAATTGGGTTCGGGTGAGCCCTATTCCGGTTGGCCGCAATCACCCAAAAGATCAGAGCATCGGAAGCCAAAGGCGGAAAGGAGCTGTGCTGGAATCACTACTCAAGGTGCCTTCAACAAGGTTGAAGGCGCCTCCAGCTTGAAGGCGCCTTCAATCTGGTTGAAGGCGCCTTTCGTACGCGGATAAAGTTTTATCCGATGACCCAGCTTGGAGGCGCCTTAGACCCTCAATGGAGGCGCCTTGGAGTTTCGGTATAGAATTTCTAGGGGCTATAAAAGGACCCCTGGAGCTAGGAATTAAGAACAACTTCCACATTCAACTCTGTAAGCATTTCCTAGCAGTAGTTCTGAGCCATTGAAGTGTAAAAGGCTTCTCCGCCTTCAGCAAAGGAGAATTTTCTTAGTGTGCTTTCTTACTGCCCTGGATTAACAACCCTCTTGGATGTAACCAGGTTAAATTTGGTTTCTACTTTTATTTCTGCCTTTATTTTATTTACTATTGCAATAATTGAGTTGAAAGAACGAGGAGGGTAGTTTTATTTTTGTTTACAGCAATTCACCCCCCTCTTGCCGACCTCCGCTGCACCAACAAGTGGTATCAGAGCCTGACAGCCTCAGAAGGACTAACCACTGTCTGAAGCAATAAGATCAAGAAAATGGTCGACACAAACATTCATCCCCCGAAGTTCGACGGAGATTTCTCTACATGGAAGCGAAAAATGGAGGTATTCTTTAAAACAGGGTTTGATATTTTAATTACTATGAAATATGGTTTTGCAGCTCCTAAAGACAAAGAAGAAAACACGTGGAGCAAGAAGGAGCAAGCCGATTTCGTCGCCAAAGGAAAAGCTGAATTCCACCTCCTCAGCGTTCTGCCACCTCAGGAGGAAAGTCAGATCGGAAGCTACGACTCAACGAAAGATCTCTAGGAGAAATTCCTGGAGCTTCATGAAGGTAGCTCTGAAGCGAAGCTGGCGCGGCGTGGCATCCTCCGGACACAATTAATAAACCTCTGGATGAACAATGGTGAGAAGGTAGTGCAACTCCAAGCGAGAATCAAGGAGCTGATAATGCAACTAACGAACCTTGGAGAAGAAGTAACCAACTGGGATTCCATCCGATATGCGATCAATGCCTTCCTGAGGACTTCAGAATGGGCGTCCTTAGTAGATGCTTACTACATCTCTAAGGACTTTGAGGTAAGTAGTTTAGAAAACTTGTTTTCAACTTTCGAACTTCACGAGTCTCGACTTGCAGAAAAACCAATAGAGAAGTTGAACCTCAACGTTGCCCTACGAGCTGAAAAGGACGATCCTGACTCCAAAGCATCAATCGACGAAAACGAAGCTGCGTTAATGGTAAGACGTTTTAATAAGTTTTTTAAATCTAACAAGTTTAGATTGCAGTCAAGTAAACGTCATCAAAAAGGAAGGACAGTCCGGTGCTACAATTGCAACGAAGAAGGGCACATCAAGGATGATTGCCCAAAATTGAAGAGCAAATAGAAAGATAAGGAAAGAAGCAAGAAGCCAGCTCGACCCAAGCACAAAAACCTGAAGGCGACATGGGACGACTCTTCATCCTCTGAGTCAGAAGTCGAAGAATTCTTAGGATTAGCTCTACTAGCTAACCATCAGCCAGAAGAAGAGTCAAGCTCAGAGATGAGCATCGATGAAGGGGGAGGAACATCAGAAGAGGAAAGTTGCAGTGAAGGGGGAGCCTCACCAAATCAGGTAAGTCAGGTACGCAATCTTACCCCTACTCAGTCCTTTTGCTTTATTAAATCGCTTTCTAAAGACTTATTCGAATTAGAAAAAGAAAATAAAGAATTGAAAATGAAATTAGGAAAAGCATGTCCACTTGAGATGTACAATAGTATAAAATCAGAAAATGATAAATTAAAATTAGAAATTGAAAAGTTGAAATCTGATGCATTCTTAAATAAATTTCCTAAATTAAAATTAAGAACTTATATAAAATTAAATTGGTTCATTAGAAAACACCAGGGTCAACTTAGAAAAGTGCCCAAAAATCATGTACCCCCTAAGTTTTTGACCAACCATGTAGAAAGGAACCTTTATTCGGTTCCAAAATCTTTGCTAGTTTAAATTTCTCTGTTAGCTAATAGCTTACATAGAGAAAATTAAACATTGAAATTCTTTATGGAAGTTTTGTCTAAGGAAGTGGTTGTTGCTCTAATAACCAACAAGGCCTAGTGCCTCACCACGACCTGGAAGTTGAAATATTGAAATAAAATGTTTAATTAACTTTCTGAAAAAGTATTAAAAATTAGAATTAAATAATGCTTTGAAAGTTTAATCAAACATTTTTGGAAAATGATTTTTATAAATTAAAAAAAATCATTTTAGTTAGAAATATTTTTTCTAGGAAATTTCAAAAATTCAATTTAACTTAGAATTTTTTTTGTAAAATTCTAAAAATTCGTTTTTTAGAAAATTTTTCTGAAAATTCAATTAAGCTTAGAATTTTTTTTCTAAAAATTCATTTTTGCTCAGAATTTTTTTCTACCATAATAATTTGCTTAATATTCTCTTATTGGTACCCCATTTTTGCTATGATCAAAGGGGGAGAGAAAGGTTACAAGTTAAGGGGGAGTTAGAAAGTTGAAAATTTTAATATTTATTTTTCTCTAAATTGTGTCACAATTTTACTTATTGCAAACTAATGCTTAATATATGAGTTTAGTAATTTTCTTTTAAAATTACGTTTCTGTCTATTTTTACCCTAACTTGAACTTGGGTTGATGCACATCATAAAGGGGGAGATTGTTGGTCCCCGTGGGTGTTTTGATGTGATCAACCAAGTTGGTTAGGTCCTGCTATGTTTGATCCCTGTGTCTGAGTTTGCAGGAGCTTAGGAGCGCAGGAAGTCGAGCGGAAGACGCAGCAGCCGATAGGCTCAGTGCGTCCGAAGGACGAGAGAGCTGCGGAAGAGTACTCCAGTGGGCGTGAAGAGCGTGCGCGGCATTCGAGGGACGTTAAGCTGGGATGGAAGGCTGCTCGAGAAGAGGGCCGGGAATTAGGTTCGAGTGAGCCCTATTCCGGTTGGCCGCAATCACCCAAAAGATCAGAGCATTGGAAGCCAAAGCCGAAAAGGAGCAGTGCAGGAATCATTGCTCAAGGCGCCTTCAACAAGGTTGAAGGCGCCTCCAGCTTGAAGGCGCCTTCAATCTGGTTTAAGGCACATCAATCTGGTTGAAGGCGTCCTCATCCTTATTTAAGGCGCCTTCAACCAGGTCAAATAGACCGTTCATGTGCGGATAAAGTTTTATCCACTGACCCAGCTTGGAGGCGCCTTGAATCTTCGGGATAGAACTTCCAGGGGCTATAAAAGGACCCCTGGAGCTACGAATTAAGAACAACTTCCACATTCAACTCTGTAAGCATTTCCTAGCAGTAGTTCTGAGCCATTGAATTGTAAAAGGCTTCTCCGCCTTTAGCAAAGGAGAATTTTCTTAGTGTGCTTTCTTACTGCCCTGGATTAACAACCCTCTTGGTTGTAACCAGGTTAAATTTGGTTTCTGCTTTTATTTCTTCCTTTATTTTATTTACTATTGCATTAATTGAGTTGAAAGAATGAGGAGGGTAGTTTTATTTTTGTTTACAGCAATTCACCCCCCCCTCTTGCCGACCTCCGCTGCACCAACATCTTCTTCCATCTAGGATTCGGCCACCAAAAGATCCTCCAAAGATGAAGAGGTTCGGCCACCACCAAGCTCCAAGGGATGCTAGAAATATCGGCTCCTTTTCTCTCCTTCTTCTCCAAGCAAAATCCGGCCACCACAAGGACTCCAAGGATGAGATGAGGTCCGGCCACAAGATGGAGAAGAGAGAAAGAGGAGACGCCGACCACACCCAAGGAGAAAAAGAGAGGAGAAAAATAATAGAGTCGTTAGCCATGAAGGCACCTCTACCCCCTCTTTTATAATCCTTGGTCTTGGCAAATAAGGAAATTTAAATTAAAAACTTCCTTAATTCTTTTGCCATGAAAAGGAAAATTTATTTAATTAAAAATAATTTTCTTCTCATTAAACATTATGGCCGGCCATATTAATTTCCAAAACAATGAGAGTTTTAATTAACACAAGAATTAAAACTTCCTAATTTTTCTCCGGAAATTTATAAAAATTTCTCCAATATTTTTTCCCTTCATGATGGATTATAAAAAGAAAATTTTATAAATTAAAACCTTTTCTTTTAAACATGTGGATGATTTCCAAAAAAGAAAGTTATCTCTAAAAATTAAAATCTCCTTTCAATCTACAAATAAGGAAAGATATCAAATCTTTTCTTAATCTTTTGTAGAAACTTATAAAAGAGAATATTTAATTTTTTAACTCTGTTTTAAATCATGAACATGATTAAAAAAGGAAAGTTTTCTCAAAATTAAAATCTTCCTTTCAATCTACAAATATGGAAAGATTTCAAATCTTTTCTTAATCTTTTATAGAAAGGTATAAAAGGAAAGATTTAAATTTTAAACTATTTTTTAAAACCATGGAATCCACAAAAAAAAAATTATAAATAAAATCCTTTTTAATATGATGTGGCCGACCACATCATGCTTGGACTCCATGCATTGGCCGGCCAACAACTTGGCTCAACCTTTGGGTCATGGCCGACCCTAGCTTGGGTTCCATGCTAGCTTGGCCGACCACCAAAGAGTGGGTAAGAAGGTGGGTATATGGTTGTAACGACCCGCCTTCTACTAGCTGAGCTGTAAGGCCGATCGCTACAGTTATGCTGTGCTAACTGTGCGAAAAACTGATCTAATTTAAATTTTAGTTGCTATCTGATAACTATTCTTGGTTCTACATGTGCTGAAGGGTATAATCTAAAGGATGTCAGGTGTATCCTACATTCCCTATGGACTAGAAGCTGATCTGCTAAGTTTCCTAGTCGAAACTGAACTTCCCAATCGATCCAGACTGAACTGGATCGATTGCTCTCTGTTGGATCGATCCAGACCGCTACTGTGCTCGGGTGATAATCTGGACCAATCGGCTGATCGATCCAGGCTCACCGATCGATCCAGTGATCGATCCAGCGTGCTTCTGTGCACGGGACTTTATTTGGATCGATCGGCTGATCAATCCAACATAAGTCAATCGATCCAATGATCGATCAAAAACCTTTCTGTTCGCGAGGAATAGCTTGGATCGATCGACCGATCGATCCAGAGGCCTTCTGTTCGCGACAGAATGTGTCTGGATCAATCGGCTGATCGATCCAGAAGCCTTCTGTTCGTGGAATCAGCCCCCAATCGGCTGGAGCCATGCGATAAGGCGCTTTGGAGATAGGATTCGTACCAGGAATGAGCTCTATCTCAAAGTCAATCTCCCTGTCTGGTGTTAAGCCTGGTAACTCTTCAGGGAAGACTGCTGGGTAGTCACACACGACTCGAACCTCTGCTAGCTGTTGGTTCTTGTCCTCGCTGGCGTTGACTACATGTGCTAGGAATCCTGTACATCCTGAATCCAGTAGCTTCTGTGCTTTCATAGCTGAGAGAAACTTCTTGGCCTTTCTCTTTGGTTCTCCGCTGTATTCATACTGCACTGCCGCTTCAGGTTGGAAGATGACTTTCTGTTTACGGCACTCTATAGTAGCACCGTATCTGATCAGAAAGTCCATTCCAAAGATCACGTCATAGTCGGTCATCTCTAGCACTATCAGATCACAAAAGAGCTCTCTGTCTGCTATAATGACCGGCACTGCTCTGAGCCAGTGCGTGGATGCCATGATCTCTCCTGAAGGTAGTGTTGGAGGATCGGTGGCCGGCTTGAAGGGGGGTTGGATAGCTAGGCCACCCCCAAATCGATTTCTTGTCTACAATACGTTAGTTTGCGCAAGCGGAAATATAGAAACTAAAACAATGAAACACAAACGAGAATACAAACGCTAACACGCTCGATGTAACGTGGTTCGGAGATTGCTTGCTCCTACTCCACGACGTGTCCTTGAGGTGGACGAGCCCTTGATCCTTTGGTGGATCAGTCCCCGGCAATCTCCGGCTAAAGCTTCTCCTTCTCGGTGGAGCAAACCTCTCACAAAGTTCTCTTCCTCTTTACAAGATGAAACTTAGGGCTAGAAGGAAGAGAGTTGGATTGGAAGTTTTGGGCAAGATTCAGAAGGTTTACAATGAGTATCAGTAACCCCTTCAATGCCCCAAAGCTCCCCTTAAATAAGAGGAAAGAGTTGATCATCAATCAACTCAAACCCTGACACCAGTCGACTGGTGCTAGCCGTTAGGCAACACCAACGGCTCTCTTTAGAGCCCGTTTTCTACCAACGGTCATGTACCAGTCGACTGGTCTTAGGACCAGTCAACGGATCAGTCGACTAGTCCCATGACCAGTCGACTGGTCCCAGTACATTCACTCCTCTCATCCTTTCCCGAGTCGCCTTTGAAGTCCTCTTCCTCGGCCTTCGTCCCTCAGATGCACCCGAGCCCGCGGCTCCTCTCCGTGCCATCCTTCACGCTGCCTTGAAGTCCACTTCCTTCGGCTCCACTCCATTGCTCCTCGTCCGCGCGGTCCCTCGGATGTCTTCCACACCATCCTTCACCGACTCAACGATCCGAGCCCTTGGATGAGCTTCCCGAACTTGGTCACACCAAGTCCTTATGTGTTCCACCAAGTCCTGCATGACTCAAACACATATCAAATACATATGAAAGCCTAACTTAAACTCTTTGACACACACATCAAAACCTAGGTCGATTGCACCAACAATCTCCCCCTTTTTGATGTGTGGCAATATGTTTAAGTTAGGCACCAATAACAACTTTGAAAAGTACAGGCAATATGTAAATATGAAGCATAAAACCCAAGCTCCCCCTTAACACATGCTCTTAATCTTAATTTTCAAAGATTTGCACCCAAGTAGATTTCTAACTTAAATCTACCCATTTCTCCCCCTTTGACACCATCAAAAATATTATACCAGATACGTACACATACTATGGTATCAGTTCCAACCAAATTTGAACCAAAAATTTGATTTTAAAGACCAACAGAATGCTGAAAGGCTGGTACCAGTCGACTGGTCTCTGCACCAGTCGATTGGCACAAACTGAACATCAATTTCAGCCTACGGTAGCCAACTTCAGAAATCCATAAAAAATTCAAGAAAATTCGAAAAATCATGAAATTTTGAAAACATATTTCTTATAATGTTCTTTAACTAAGAAAAATATGTTTTCATGAAAAGTCAACCTATTTTCAAAATTTTTGACCAAGTTTCAAAAATATCAAAAACATGCAAGTTTGTATCAATTTCAAGCTCAGTTTTGCAATCATATGTTTTAAAATAGCTAGACCACAGTAAATAAAACATAGAATTGTTTTCAAAACATTTGAAATGTCCAACTATGATCTATGGGCAAGATGTCCATTAATTAAACATTTGCTTTCCCCATAGTTGGCCTATGATCACTAAACATTGATACACTTCATAACTCATCAAAATGCTATAAGCATAAGTGAATTACTTGTATCATCCTAATATCTCACATTCATGGTTAGAAAATAATACAAATCATTGTGAGATAAAGGTAACCTCTACTTAGCCCTCTTGATCATAAATCTCTATCAAGGCTAAGTCCTCCCCCTTAAGGTCTCAAGTCAACCATATAGGAAAAATTTGAATTATTGACTTCTATGGTTGACTTGCCATAAAATCCTCTAACCCTTGAGGATTGATTTTGGCACCCAATAAAAATTCTTTCTAATTGGGTTGACCAAGTACTCTTTGGGGATCCATTTCCTATCTATGGTCTTTGTCTTGGATTGCCCCCTAGCAAGTAGACAATGATAGGTCTTTTCATTATTTTGTTCATTGTATCCTATCCCATTTTTCTTAAAACTTGCCCTTTGGCTCCCAATGATCATATTTAGGGTTTTTGAGCCAATTTCAAATTTCCTAAGGGCGTTGGTAAGGTATTCTACCTTTTCCCTTAATTTCCTATTTTCCTCTTCTAAACATGAATCATTTGAACTTGTAGAGGAAACATGCATATCATTTTCCCTAAGAGTCATGGATTCTAATTTTTCTTCAAGCATACAAATATCATTTTTCAAAGATTTGTTTTTCCTTTTTGCCTTAAACAAATCATCATTTGTACTTTTAATAATTTTAATTAAAACATGAGGAGGAAGATTATATACCTCACTTACCGAGAAGTCCGAATCCGAAATTTGACCTCCCCCTTCACTTGAGCTTCCTTCTTCATCTTCACTTGAACTCCTTCTTTCTTCTTGTTCGGATGAGGTGGAAGCTACATCATCAATCCCCATGAGAGCAAAATTGACTATGTGATGCTCTTCTTCCTCCGATGATGATGAAGGATCATCCCATGTTGCTTTTAGGTTTTGAGCCTTCTTCCCTTTTTCTTTTGTCTTCTCCTTCTTCTTCTTCCCTTCCTTCTTTTTCAAGAGAGGACAATCATCTCTTATGTGTCCTTCTCCTTGGCAATTGTAGCAAATTATCTTCCTTGTCCTACTTTTACTTCTCGAGCTTTTCCTAGCATGAGATTTGTTAGAAGAAAAAGATTTAAACGCCTTTCTCATCTTTCTTACCATATATGCCTCTTGATCGCTATCCATTGAGGCACTTGATTCTTCGGAGTCGGAAGATGATGGTGATGAAGATTTCTTCTTCTTTCCCTTTCCCTTGTTTGCCACAAGGGCTACTCCTCTTGATCTATGTGCTTCTTCATCTAATCCTTCAACTCTTGTTTCATGGAGCTCCATTCTTGAGAAGAGTTCATCTAGAGAGGATTTCTCTAGGTCCTTTGATATGTAGTATGAATCTACAATGGAGCTCCAAGTTGTGGTTCTTGGGAAAGCATTTAGGGCTTTTGTCATCATGTCTCGATTTGAGAGTGTCTCACCTACACTTGTTAGTCCATTAATAATTTCTTTAATTCTAGAATGTAAAGTTGATACCTTTTCTCCTTTCTCAAGCTTGATATTGTTGAGTTGAGTTCGAAGGAGGTCTCTTCTTGCCAATTTTGCTTCCGATGTCCCTTCGTGAAGCTCCACTAGCTTTTCCCATAATTCCTTGGCGCTTGAGTAGCTTCCAACCCTTGTTATTTCTTGTTGGGGAAGAACATTATGTAGATGATGGATTGCCTTGGCATTTGCTAGATGCTCTTCTTTTTGTCTTTTGGTCCATCTTGTTATGTCGATTGTCTCATTGTGTTCATCCTTGGGCTCTTCAAAACCACTCCTCATGATTAGCATAATGTCAAAATCGGTATTAAAGAATACCTCCATTCTCCTCTTCCACCAAGAGAAGTCTCCTTCGAATTTGGGTGGATGAATGTTTGAGCCGGCCATTTGATGATGTTGTTCTTCTTGGCGATTAGTCCGTTGAAGAGCTTCCTTGCTCTGATACCAATTGTTGGAGGATCGGTGGCCGGCTTGAAGGGGGGTTGGATAGCTAGGCCACCCCCAAATCGATTTCTTGTCTACAATACGTTAGTTTGCGCAAGCGGAAATATAGAAACTAAAACAATGAAACACAAACGAGAATACAAACGCTAACACGCTCGATGTAACGTGGTTCGGAGATTGCTTGCTCCTACTCCACGACGTGTCCTTGAGGTGGACGAGCCCTTGATCCTTTGGTGGATCAGTCCCCGGCAATCTCCGGCTAAAGCTTCTCCTTCTCGGTGGAGCAAACCTCTCACAAAGTTCTCTTCCTCTTTACAAGATGAAACTTAGGGCTAGAAGGAAGAGAGTTGGCTTGGAAGCTTTGGGCAAGATTCAGAAGGTTTACAATGAGTATCAGTAACCCCTTCAATGCCCCAAAGCTCCCCTTAAATAAGAGGAAAGAGTTGATCATCAATCAACTCAAACCCCGACACCGATCATTGGTCCATGCACCGATCGGGTGCTAGGCAACACCAATGGCTCTCTTTAGAGCCCGTCATGTACCGATCGGTGGTCTTAGGACGATCGTCCCTGCATGCGTTACGTATTTGGATCGATCGTCCCATGACCACCGATCGGTCCCAAGACATCACTCCTCTCATCCTTTCCGGAGTCGCCTTTGAAGTCCTCTTCCTCGGCCGTCCCTCAGATGCACCCGAGCCCGCGGCTCCTCTCCGTGCCATCCTTCACGCTGCCTTGAAGTCCACTTCCTTCGGCTCCACTCCATTGCTCCTCGTCCGTGTGGTCCCTCGGATGTCTTCCACACCATCCTTCACCGACTCAACGATCCGAGCCCTTGGATGAGCTTCCCGAACTTGGTCACACCAAGTCCTTATGTGTTCCACCAAGTCCTGCATGACTCAAACACATATCAAATACATATGAAAGCCTAACTTAAACTCTTTGACACACACATCAAAACCTAGGTCGATTGTACCAACAGGTAGTGCCGTCATAAACTGACCACTGAGTACCTCTGAGGGTATTTCTAACTTTTCGGAGAACATCCTGGCTATATATGAATGGGTTGCCCCAGTATCAAATAGAACAGTAGCACTATACTGAAAAATGCTAATCTGACCTGTGACAACTGTCGAGGCATTGGCTACGTCCTCTCTGGTGAGTGAGTAGATCCTCGCATTCGCCATAGCTGGAGGTGCTTCTAATCTGCCCTGGTTGATAAGTGGACCTTCTAGAGCGGCCTGCATCTGATATAACTGAGCTAGCTGGCCTGCATACTGAATCTGCTGTGGCTGAGGAAGACCGGTCTTATTCGGGCACTGCTTGGACATGTGCCCTTCTTGTCCACATTCAAAGCATCCTCGTGTGCCCTTGCGACAAACCCCTGGGTGGAATTTCCCACAAGTGGCATACTTTGGATAACTGGGTCGCTTGCTAGATGGTCCTCCTTTTGGTTCACTCCCTGACTTGCGCTTGCCGCTGGAGTTCCCTTTCCAGTTAGAGCTGTGGCCTTGCTGTTTTTGAGTGTGAGGGTTTCCTTGGCCTTTGGACTCTGAGGAGACTTGCTTCTGCTGCTTTATGCTGTTCTGGTAATGCTCTGTGGTCAAGGCACTGCTTACTAACTCCTCTGTGGTTTGTGGCCTATGTATGCCACCAGCCACGTTCACTGCTATCTCTGGCCTCAACATCTTGAGCATCAACCGGATTCGTTCCTTCTCTGTGCTGACTAGCGAGCCAACCTGTTGAATTTCTTCACGACTTCCTCAACTGAAAGCCTGACGAAACTCAATGAACTCGTCGTAGTGGCGGTTCGTAACCGTATGTGAAATAACTCCTCGAAGAATTCTTTCTCAAGTCGCCCATGACATCCGGTTCCACCGGGCGCCGTGCTCGATTCTTTCCACCACATGCGTCGTCTCTGTCGGAGGCACACTTCACCTTCTCGTGTTCTGGCCAGTCCAGATGCTCCATCGTGCTCTCCAGTATTTTGAACCAGGCTTGTGCATCCCATGGTTCACTAGTGCTTGAGAAGTTCTCTGGCTTGACTCACTGCCACTGGATCAGATAGGCTTCCTTTCTTGGCTCAGCTGCTGGGACTGCTAGGCTGGTGGAACCTCTAAGACTTCTGGAGTCGTTTTGGTTCCGGGGTGATTGTGGGGTACTCTGCTGATAGCCTGTGGCTGTTCAGCTAGCTGCTGCTGTAACTGAGCCACTAATGCTGTAAGGTCAGGAGGAGGTACTGAACTGCCTGCCTCTTGCTGGGGCTCAGTAGCTAGTGCCCTTCTAGCTGGGCGTCCTCGTGCCATTTCTAAAGACATAGAGGACAGAACATGAATAACTATTACAATCATAATTGTATAACTATCGTTATCATGTTATATACTATCATGCAGCAGTTTATTTATAAACATGAACTATAGCAAGGAACAGAAAGCATAAATAAAGTAGAGGTATTCTTACTTGGAAGTTGCAGGTTCAATGCTGATGTGTGTGTAGGAAGTATGGGAACACTGCTCTGATACCACTCTGTAACGACCCGCCTTCTACTAGCTGAGCTGTAAGGCCGATCGCTACAGTTATGCTGTGCTAACTGTGCGGAAAACTGCTCTAATTTAAATTTTAGTTGCTATCTGATAAATATTATTGGTTCTACATGTGCTGAAGGGTATAATCTAAAGGATGCCAGGTGTATCCTACATTCCCTATGGACTAGAAGCTGATCTGCTAAGTTTCCTGGTCGAAACTGAACTTCCCAATCGATCCAGACTGAACTGGATCGATTGCTCTCTGTTGGATCGATCCATGGATCGATCCAGACCGCTACTGTGCTCGGGTGATAATCTGGACCGATCGGCTGATCGATCCAGGCTCACCGATCGATCAAGTGATCGATCCAGCGTGCTTCTGTGCACAAAACTTTATTTGGATCGATCGGCTGATCAATCCAACATAATTCAATCGATCCAATGATCGATCAAAAACCTTTCTGTTCGCGAGGAATAGCTTAGATCGATCGACCGATCGATCCAGAGGCCTTCTGTTCGCAACAGAATGTGTTTGGATCAATCGGCTGATCGATCCAGAAGCCTTCTGTTCGCGGAATCAGCCCCCAATCGATCCATGGATCGATCGAGGACCCCCGATCGATCCATGGATCGATCGGAGTTTCTGATTTCGCACTGAAACTCTGATTTCAGCACTCTGGCGTGCTAAAACCTCACACAACAAATTCTAAAATCAATTGGAATGTATTCTAGCAACTATTAACCAGCATTCTAACATAATTACTAACAAACTAAATAAATCTCCCATGGTTTAAACATTCTAAGGTCTGAAAATGCATGAAAGAAGAAATACTAAGAATCCAACTATTTAAGCTTGCTAAAACCCCTGAGGATCTTTTATTCCAGTTCCTGCCACACACACCATCTTTGCATTGAACTCCAGCTTCCTCTGCTAGTCCATCTTCCCTTTACCTTTATCTGCAGTATAAGGGAAAATAGTATCTGTAAGCTTAAAGCTTAGTAAGAAACCATCTACCTCACTAAAACATGCATACGATGCAAATATGTTTTAAAATCATGCTCTTTAAAAGGTTATGCTAAGTATACTGAATAAACTAAACATGGCATGGCATATAAGCATACAATCATGGCATATCTAAAATTGATCATGATGTCAATCACATGGTATCAATGAAGAACTAAGCTGATACTAAAAACTGAACTAAGCTAATACTGAGCTACTGCTAGGACTGTACTGAATTCACGAACTAATTTGTGAAAGGTTAAAAACCATATACATATAGTAAGTGAAAATACTAAACATGCTGCTGATAGGCCCTGGCGACTGTTCTTGCTGTGCGTGCATCCCTAACTAGACCCGGGATTGCAAGTTCCGAATCTAGTAGTGTTTACTAGGTTAGCTAAACCTAGGGACGACTATGGGAGTCCAACCCAATGGATATCTGATCCAGTACAGTGCCACTGAAAGTAAAATACTGAATATAGCTAACTGTTTTAACTTGCTGTTTCTAGGTTATCTGAACCTAGAGCTAGGTTGTCTGAACCTAGAGGCGACTGTGGGAGCCCACCCATTGGACCGTAGTCCCATATAAACTAAAATAAACTGATTTACTGATTTAAATGCTTCTAATGCATTTAACTGAGCTATTAAAATCCCTAATTTGCATTTTTACTTAACTAGCTAATTTATCGAACACTTAGTGTACTTTAACTCCCCTCTCTATTAGAGAGACTACCTTTAGGCACCCGACAGCATCTAAACCTCCAACTGAAGGGGAAAAGACGTGTCCGGCCCATCTAAAGGTACTCACTAAATCCCTAAACCTGCGAGGAGGGTTAAATACACCCTATATGTCGAAAAAACTGCATATAACTAAACTAATGCATAGAAAACCAAACGGAAGCTACTTATACTGCAGGTGAGGGGTTTCTTACCTTGTTTGCTAGATTTCTTACAAATCTAATCGCTAGAAATTCCGGTGGAGACGACTTCTCGATGATTTGCTCGCGTCCACGTGCTCTATTCGCGGAGGGGAACGTCCTTGTGCCGAAATCATCGCCGGAAAGTGACCATGGGACCCTAGGGATGGAACCCTAGTTCTCCTTGTGGTTGGCGCCGAGAGAGGGAGGATAGGGAGAGGTGTTCGGCGTGAGGGTTTGGAGAGGGAGAAGTTGACGAACCAAATTCCCAATAACCCAAACCAACTTAAGTTTTTAATTTATATTAAGTGGGTAACTAGGCCCAACTCAAATATAAATATAAATGTTTCCCTTCTCTTTCAGCACGGCCCTGCTGGGTTCAACGGTTACAAAGGCTAACTAAAGGTTTAGCGGACCCGAGAGGTCCCGGGTTCAATTCCCGCTTAAGCCTTTTTATTCTTCTAATTATTTTTGCTACTTCCGCTACTCGGAAAATTTCAGAAAAATATCTAATAATTCCAGAAAAATCATAGAATATTCCTAAAATAGTTTTGAGAATTTTCGGGCGTTACAATGGTGGGTATAAATCTCTATATACAAGAGGCTACGATAGGGACCGAGTGGAGAATTGGTTTTGGTCTCCCGATGAAATTAATCTTCCCGTGTTCGCCCCGAACACACAACTTAACTTCATCAATAATAATTCATACCACTAAAGAATTATTATTGAACTACCGCACCATTCCCAAATTACATTTTGGGCTCCTTTTTATTATGAGTGTGTTAGTCTCCCTGTGCTTAAGATGTCGAATGTCCACTAATTAAATGAGTTACTGACAACCCACTTAATTAATATCTTAGTTCAAGAGTAGTACCACTCAACTTTATCGTCATGTCGGACTAAGTTCACCGGCAGGGTTTAACATGACAATCCTTATGAGCTCCTCTTGGGGACATTATCAACCTACATTACTAGGACACAGTTTCCTTCTATAATCAACAACACACACTATAAGTGATATCATTTCCCAACTTATCGGGCTTATTGATTTATCGAACTAAATCTCACCCATTGATAAATTAAAGAAATGAATATCAAATATATGTGCTTGTTATTATATTAGGATTAAGAGTACACACTTTCATAATATCTAAGGTCTAGTTAGTTTATCAAGTCAGTGTAAAAAGAACTTACCTAAAATGGTCCTACTCAATACACTTAGAGTGTACTAGAGTAATTTATTAGTCAAGATAAACTAATACCTAATTATACTACGACTATTCCAATGGTTTGTTCCTTTCCATCTTAGTCGTTACCAACTATTTATAATATATAAAGAACCGATAACATGATCTTCTGTGTGTGACACCACACACCATGTTATCTATAATATAAATTAATTGAACAACTATATTTATCATAAATGTAGACATTTGACTAATGTGATTCTTATTTCTAGATAAATGTTTATACCAAAAGCTAGGTTTTTAGTATACATCCTAACAATCTCCCACTTATACTAAAAGACTAAGCTGCCATATCTGCTGCATACATCTGATTCCCAACCCTTCAACATGCCCATCAAAAGCTCTTGCCTTAAGGGCCTTAGTGAAAGGATCTTCAGGTTATCACTTGATGTAATCTAAGCGGCAACAACTTCTCCTCGTTATACGATTTCTCGTAGTGGGTAGTACTTGTGCTCTATTGTATTTACTTGCCTTATGGACTTATGGTTTCTTCGAGTTTTCTACTGCACCAAATTATTTTGGGCAAACCAGAAATCATATTTATGTCTATCTTGATATATCTGAGCCATACAGCTTCTATGGCTACCTGAGAGGCTGCCATATACTCAGCTTTTATGGTGGAGTCTGAAAAAGGATGTATGCTTATCACTCTTCCATAGTTATGACTTTACCTCCTAAAGAAAACACAAAACCCCGAGGTTGACTTACTATTGTCCCTATCCGATTGGATGTCAAAATCCATGCAACCCACAGGGACCAAATTATGTGTCTTGTAAGCTAGCATATAATCTCTAGTGCCTCTAAGGTACTTTAATATTTGTTTTACTACAATCCAATGTCCTTGTCCAGGGTTACTTAGATATCTGCTAACTATGCCCTCGACAAAACAAATTTCTGATCTCGTGCATAGCATACATTAGGCTTCCGACCGCCGAAGCATAAGGAATTGCCTTCATTTCCTCTATCTACTTTGATGTCTTCGGAGACATCTCTTTAGATAAAGCTACTCCATGCCTAAAAGGTAAGAAACCTTTTCTTGGAGTTCTACATGCTAAAACGAGCAAGGATTGTTTCAATATATGAAGCTTGGGATAAGTAAAATATATTCTTTTCTTGTGATCCCTTTGATCCCGAGAATATGTGTGCACTCTCTCAAATCCTTCATATTGAATTGTTTGGACAACCATACCCTTACTTCTGACAACACTTTGATATTGTTTCCAACTACCAAAATTGTTATCTACGTATAGTACAAGAACTACCACCACGTTTCCATCACATTTCTTGTATACACAAAACTCATTCGGTTTAAAATAAATCCATAGGTCTGGATTACTTTATTAAACTGGATGTACCAAGACCTTGAAGCTTTACTTCAGTCCATAGACTGTTTGAGCTTATACACAAGATGCTCTTTGCACTTTGCAATAAACCCTTCTGGTTGCTTTATATGGTTGTTTTCTTCAAGACTTCCATTAAGGAAAGCCGTCTTGACATCCACTTGCTAAATCTCATAGATAAAAGAATCCGGGTAGACTTAAGCATGGCTACCGGTAAAAAAGTTTCTTTTTTCAACAAGCTTTGCTTTGAAAGTTTCTACCTTTCTGTCTATCCTTCTTTTCCTATTGTATACTTATTTTTACCCAATGGCTTTTACACCATTTGGTGATTTTATAAGCTTCCAGACTCTATTAGAATACATATATTCTAATTCTGTATTCTTTGCAAAGATGCTGCATCTTTATCTTGGAGTGCTTCGTTATATGTCCGGAGATCAGGTTCATGTCCTCCAGGGATCGAGTCCAAAGACTCCCAAAACATGAATCTTTTTAGGTTGCCTAACAACCCTCCCACTACGACGAGGTACTTTCTACAATTGTGTATCATTCGTGATACGTGTTGCAGTTTCTTGTGATATTTCATCTTGTACAGTTGGTACTAGGTTAGATATGTCCTTTAATTTCCTTAAGAACAATTTTTACTCATGGGCTTGTGGTTTATAGTATAGTCCTTTTTCTCAAATCGAGCATTGGTGCCAACAATGACCTTCCGATTTTAAGGACTACAAACCTCTTTTCGTTTTTCTTGGATAACTCACAAACAAGTGAACTCATGTCCAATTTTTTAGTGTCTCTCACGTGCTAGACCACCCAAATCCGAATATGCTTCAGACTAGGCTTACGCCCATTCTGAAATTCTGTGGGAGTAGAGAGTTCTGATTTAGAAGGTACTATGTTCACTTCCGTTTCCAGTGTATATCCTTAAAACGAATTTGGTAATTTTCTAAATAACTCATCATCGATCTAATTATTCCATAAGAGCCTTATACCTTCTTTCTACTACACCATTCTGTTGGGATGTACCAAGTGCTGTTAGTTGGTATTGAATCCCTACTTCTGATAAGTGACTCCTAAATTCTCCCAAGAGGTATTTGCTACTACGATCTCACCGTAGTGTCTTGATTTTTTACTTTGACATTTCTCCGCATCAGCCTCGTACTCTTTGAACTAATCAAAGCACTTAGACTTGTGGTGTATCAAGTAAATCTATATGTGTCTCGAATAGTTGTCTATAAAATAGACGAAATATTCGAAACTACCTCTTGTCTGGATAGTCATAGGACCACACAAATCGAATGAACCAATTCCATTATATCTTTGGCTCCATATCCCTTAGACTTAAAAGCTTCTCGGTTATTTTTCCTTCCAAGTAAGACTCTCAGGTTGGAAAGATTTCCACTACCAATGAACCCAAGAGTTCATTGATTATTATCCTTTGAATCCTACTCAAGTTAATACAACCTAGCCTTAGATTGCCAAGGATGTGATTGGTTCATTTTCGAAGGTCGCTTTCTCTTATTAAAGTTAGAAGATGTGTTACTAATTTCCATTTATTGCATTGTAGGAGTTATTGGATTTATAAATTGTCAACCAACGTACCAGAACAGATATTTCCTATTTTCTTGATAACAACTTTGTTATCAAAATAGACACAATATCTATTCTTTAATAGTTTAGAAACTGCAATCAGGTCCTTTCTAAACTTAGTACGTAAAGACAATTTCTAAAATCCATATTTTATTCCTATCATAGGATAAACATCTCCCACTGCAACAGTTACCACTTTTGCAGCAATTCCCATGTAGACGGTGACTTCCCCTTCATATAGTTATCGGGTTTCCTAGAACCTCTGCAATGAATTGCAGACATGATCAGTGGCTCTCGTATCAGCACACCAGGCACCGGTAGATAACACTACTAATCATGTATTAACTAATTAATGAAATACACCTATTTTGTTCTTAGTTTTAAGAGGACAGTCTACCTAAATGTCCAAGTCCTATTTTCAATCATTATAATTGGGACTACTAAGTCTATTCTATAGTATAACAATTAGGGGATTGACAAATATTTTAAATCCTAAGAATCACAAAAATATTTGTTCAAGACCAACACCTTAAAATCTCCATGAATTTTGTATGCCACGATAGTGTGGACGTATACAAAATCAAAAAGGAGATTTTATCCATTAATTTTATTATCTCGTCAACTTTACTTTATGACAAATAAAATTAATAGTTGATCTATCTTTGATCAAATATTTGATCAAAACTTTTGAATTTAAAATAACATTGATTCCTCAAACAATATTATTTAAATTCACCAACACCTCAAACACCGTGAATTTTGCATGCCACGATAGTGTGGACGTATACAAAATTGAACATTTGTAAGAGGAGGGTTTTACCCATTAATTATCTTGTCAATAAGTCTTTATGACAAATAAAATTTCCTCAAACACCGTGAATTTTGTAGGCCACGATAGTGTGGACGTATACAAAACCAAACATTTGTTAGAGGGGTTTTTCCCATTAATTTTATTGCCTTGTCAAACTGACAAATAAAATTACCTCATACATCATGAATTTTTGTATGCCATGATAGTGTGGACGTATACAAAATCTCAACATTTGTAAAAGGGGGTTTTAATTTTATTTTCTTGTCAACTTATCTTTATGACAAATTAATAGTTGGTTTTCTTTGGTCACACAAATAATAGCAGTGACTCCGATATGGAGGATACTATTAGACATGCCTAAGTGTATACCATTACTTGACACTAAGTCCATTAATAAGACTATGCCCCTTCCGATGGGGAAGATCACACGCTCTAAATTAATTTCCTATAGTCATCCTAAATGGAAGTTTGATCTAGTGATCCGCAAACAAACTCATCCGATATGGAGGAAGGCACTCAGAGCCAACGCGCAAGTTTGTTTGCATCACTTACAAACCAGTAATGGGACCGTGGAATTTATTAAAATAAATCCCTCTCCCACTTAGTTATTTAAAGTGAGGAATTTTAAGTTATCCTAGCATACATCACATGCATACACACACATCACAGTAAATAAAGCAATACATATGAAAATTATTTTCCAACTATTATGGCCTTTTCCTGTTACTGTCCTCCATGTTCTCCAACCCTAGCTGCTGCCATCTTTAGCCACTCCCATTGGGTCGAGTTGTCGCATCCATCTTGCTTCTTATTCCGTTGCGCCTCTGGTGCTCCAAAAGTACCACATCTCACAAGAATCCGATCCGCGACAAAAATAGAATTTTACATATATCGATCCTATATTCCACGAGGGAATGTACATGTAATCTAGATCGAAAATAAAATTCTAAAATCCTAGGACTAATACAGCTCCTGCTGTAATAGTTACATACAAACATGCATACACAAAATAATTTCCTTGACATATCAAAGGGTCTAATCACACACAATATCTATAAGCCATAATAGTTGGAGCCTGCAACTACAAAGTTAGCACATCTTACTATTATCCTGCCTAAATTATGTATGACATGTGCATAACCTAATTTGAAAACCAAACACACAGAGGCAAACCCTAGCTCTGATACCAATTGTTGGTTAGTCCTAGGAAAACATACCGGTTCCACTGTATAAAATTTTTTGTACAAGTGTCGAACCTTTCCTTAAACAACCTATTGTGTTCTTTAGAAGTTAAATTAGGAATTGCAGACGAAACTTAACATCATTGATTCCAAATTTAACTTATCTGTTCTTGATGGTTTAGATTTGGATCACAAGCGGAACTTAACACTATTAATCCAAATCCACCTATGTTATTAATTCCATTAAATATTAATTTCCAAAATTGGCTTCTAGGACTGCATGGCGAGGCACATGACCTTCTTGGATATGGGAGCAACCACCACCGCCTAGACAAAGCCTTTTAAGGAAAGCTAATATTTAATTTCCTTAAATTACTCTAGGTTAACTAAAAAGAACAATCGAATCACAAATTCGAAAAAATAAAATAAAAGAAACACAACTTCGAAACAAATCCAAAAACTCTAGAATCATATGCCTCTTGTGTTTGGTATTTCCAAAAATAACTATACAAAGAAAACTAGTATGATGCGGAAAATAATTACTAGTTATACCTTTCTTTGTAAGCAAATAACCTCTTGATCTTCTACCGTATTCCTCTTCTAACCTCGGACGTTGTGTGGGCAACGATCTTCCAAGATGAGAACCACCAAGCACCTTCTTCTTCCTTCTAGGTTTCGGCCACCAAAAGCTCCTCCAAAGATGAAGAGGTTCGGCCACCAACAAGCTCCAAGGGATGCTAGAAATATCGCCTCCTTTTCTCTCCTTCTGCTCCAAGCAAAATCCGGCCACCACAAGGACTCCCAGGATGAGATGAGGTTGGGCCATAAGATGGAGAAGAGAGAAAGAGGAGAAGCCGGCCACACCCAAGGAGAAAAAGAGAGGAGAAAAATAATAGAGTCGTTAGCCATGAAGGCACCTCTACCCCCTCTTTTATAATCCTTGGTCTTGGCAAATAAGGAAATTTAAATAAAAAACTTCCTTAATTCTTTTGCCATGAAAAGGAAAATTTATTTAATTAAAAATAATTTTCTTCTCATTAAACATTATGGCCGGCCACATTAATCTCCAAAACAAGGAGAGTTTAAATTAACACAAGAATTTAAACTTCCTAATTTGTCTCTGGAAATTTATAAAAATTTCTCCAATAATTTTTTCCTTCATGGTGGATTATAAAAAGGAAATTATATAAATTAAAACCTTTCTTTTAAATATGTGGATGATTTCTTAAAAGGAAAGTTTTCTCTAAAAATTAAAATCTCCTTTCAATCTACAAATAAGGAAAGATATGAAATCTTTTCTTAATCTTTTGTAGAAACTTATAAAAGAGAATATTTAATTTTTAAAATCTCTTTTAAATCATGAACATGATTAAAAAAGGAAAGTTTTCTCAAAATTAAAATCTTCTTTTCAATCTACAAATAAGGAAAGATTTCAAATCTTTTCTTAATCTTTTGTAGAAAGGTATAAAAGGAAAGATTTAAATTTTAAACTCTCTTTTAAAACCATGGAATCCACATAAGAAAAATTTATAAATAAAATCCTTTATAATATGATGTGGCCGACCACATCATGCTTGGACTCCATGCATTGGCCGACCAACAACTTGGCTCAACCTTTGGGTCTTGGCCGACCCTAGCTTGGGTTCCAAGCTAGCTTGGCCGACCACCAAAGAGTGGGTAAGAAGGTGGGTATATGGTGGGTATAAATCTCTATATGCAAGAGGCTACGATAGAGACCGAGAGGAGGAATTGGTTTTGGTCTCCCGATGAAATTAATCTTCCCGTGTTCGCCCCGAACACACAACTTAACTTCATCAATAATAATTCATACCACTAAAGAATTATTATTGAACTACCGCACCAATCCCAAATTACATTTTGGGCTCCCTCTTATTATGAGTGTGTTAGTCTCCCTGTGCTTAAGATGTCGAATGCCCACTAATTAAATGAGTTACTGACAACTCACTTAATTAATATCTTCGTCCAAGAGTAGTAGCACTCAACCTTATCGTCATGTCGGACTAAGTCCACCTGCAGGGTTTAACATGACAATCCTTATGAGCTCCTCTTGGGGACATTATCAACCTAGATTACTAGGACACAGTTTCCTTCTATAATCAACAACACACACTATAAGTGATATCATTTCCCAACTTATCGGGCTTATTGATTTATCGAACTAAATCTCACCCATTAATAAATTAAAGAAATGAATATCAAATATATGTGCTTGTTATTATATTAGGATTAAGAGCACACACTTCCATAATAACTAAGGTCTAGTTCTTTTATCAAGTCAGTATAAAAAGAACTTACCTAAAATGGTCCTACTCAATACACTTAGAGTGTACAAGTGTAATTTATTAGTCAAGATAAACTAATACCTAATTATACTACGACTATTCTAATGGTTTGTTCCTTTCCATATTAGTCGTGAGCAACTGTTTATAATTTATAAAGAACCGTTAACATGATCTTCTGTGTGTGACACCACACATCATGTTATCTACAATATAAATTAATTGAACAACTACATTTATCATAAATGTAGACATTTGACCAATGTGATTCTTATTTCTAGATAAATGTTTATACCAAAAGCTAGGCTTTTAGTATACATCCTAACACACTCTATATATTAATGATGATGCATTGTGCATCTCAATGGAGGCCCAATTACAAGGGCTAAAGCTATAACAATGAAGGAAGCACTTAATGTACTAATTGAAGATGTGAAGGTCAAAGCTACCATTGAAGAAGGTTTAACCAAGAGCAAATCATTTGGCATAGTCAAACTAATTAAAGCCTTAGATGAGCTTAATTAGCACTTAAGTCTCATGTCTAAGTAGTATGGATATGTAGGCTCATTTAGACTCAATTTCCAGTTTTATTTGGGTTGTAATAAAGTCATAAGCTTAAAATGGCTAAGTAGTCTACATTGGCCTTTACTAAATGGACTTTCTTTTGTCCTTTTAGGGTTTTTTGGTCACCTTATAGCTATAAACAAAGGGGGTGACGACCACACATGTATCTTTGACATATTTTCAATCCAAAGCATGGTGAGGATCTCACTTGTTGGTTCTTTATTGAATTAGAACTTATCAAGGCATTTCCTTGTGGAGTTCAAAGACTTATCAACCCCTATCCCAAGGTTGTGGTGTCTTCCATCTTCTATACCAAGGTTTATGCATTTCTAACCATTGGGTCAAGTTACTTTTCATCAATCTTATCAATTTAGTTCTTTCTTTCTTTCTTCTTCCATTCGTCGTGGGTACACATAATTTGGTATAAGAGCTTTGGTTTTTCTAAATCAATTTCATTATTCTTTTTCTTTTGTGCTTGAATCTTTGTTTAATTTGTTCAACATTATCTACTTATCACTATCATCTCAATCTTAGTGAGTTTTAGTCATCTGGTTGCTATAAAAAAAGGCCGAAATAAAAAAAAAATTATTTTCAACAAAAAAAGGCTGAAAAATAAAAAAAATGAAAGAAAAAAAGAAGATGGGCATAGAGAATTGTTATTTCTATACTTACATTTTCCAATTCCGTATTTTCTTTAAAGTCTTACCTATTATACTTTCATTTTTCAATTCCATATTTTCTTTAAAGTCTTGCCTAGTATACTCCGCATCTCCTTTAATGTCTTGCCTAGTAAATTTGCATTTTCCAATTCCGTATTTCCCTTTTAAGTTTTGCCAAGATTTAATTCTGCCAAATTTTCTTTCAGTCCTTAATATCAGCCTTCAATTATGCAATTTGTATTTTTATATCAATTCCTATCTTTTATCGTAATACCCTTGGAAGTTTAAATTAGTTAATGAACGCTTATAGGGAAATTACCACAATTCTTATTTCTTTAAAGAGCTAACATTAGTGAGTTGAGTGATTGAGTGTCAACAGATTTCATTAATGGCGACAAGTGGAGAGGAAGCAAGATCTAGAGAAACACTTGAACAACGAGCCTTAAGACAACACTCGGAATGCATGGAAATTAGATTCAATCAAATCCTCGACAGATTAGAGAGACAAGACGCTGTAATTTCGGGATTGCAAATAGCCAAACTGGTAGAGTTCGTACACGAAATTCAAGGCAATATAACAGTGATAACAACAATGATGATGATGATGATGATGGTGATAGCGTATCTGAGGACATTGATGATAGAGTTTCTAGTGGTAGATCTGGTCATGCTAGAATTGGTGGTAGAAGAGGAAGAATGAATGATTATGTTGATAGAAACTTGGGAAATATCAAGATGAAGATTCCTCCATTTCAAGGCAAAAGCGATCCTGACGTATATTTGGAGCGGGAAAAGAAAGTTGAATTAGTGTTTGATTGTCATAACTACTCTGAAGAGAATAAGGTAAACTAGCTACTGTTGAATTTATTGATTATGTTATTATTTGGTGGGATCAAATTATTCTAAGCAGGAGAAGAAACAACAAGAGACCCGTTGGCACTTGGGAAGAGACAAAATCTATTATGAGAAAGAGGTTCGTGCCATAACATTACTATCGAAATTTGTACCAACGACTACAAAGTCTAACCCAAGGATCCAAAATTATGGAGGAATATCACAAGGAGATGGAGATTGCCATGATTCGAGCCAATGTGGAGGAGGACCGAGAAGCAACCATGGCAAGATTTTTACAAGGTTTGAATTCAGAAATTACAAATGTAGTGGAGTTGCAACATTATGTGGATCTAGAAGATATGGTGCATATGTCCATGAAAGTTGAAAGGAAACTCAAAAGGGTTCAATCAAGCATGGTCAAATTTCATCCACTTGGAAATCTAGTTGGAACAAAAGAGATTATAAATTTGCATCAAAGAGTAAGACCGAGTTTTTGAAGAATAAAGATGCTAGTTCTCCATTGGTCAAAGGTAAAGAACCTATCCAATCTTCAAGAAATAGAGATATTAAATGCTTTAAATATTTGGGAAGTGGACATATTGCTTCACAATTTTCAAACAATAGAATTATGCTTTTGAATGAAAATGGTGATATTGAAACTGAGAGTGAGGCCGAAGATGATAATGTCGTGCCACCGTTGATGGAAAGTGGTGTAGAAGAGTATCCCATCAAAGGTAAAGCCCTTGTCAATAGGAATGCTCTAAATGTGCAAGTGAAGGAAGAAGATGAAGAACAACGAGACAACATATTTCATACCCATTGCCATATCAAAGACAAGGTATGTAGTATGATTATAGATGGGGGAAGTTGCACTAATGTTGCTAGTACTATCTTGGTTGAGAAATTGTGTTTACCTACCACTAAACATCCTAGACCTAAACTACAATGGTTGAATGATTGCGGGGAAGTTAAGGTCAATTAGCGAGTGTTGGTTTCATTATCCATTAGTAGGTATCATGATGATGTTCTTTGTGATGTAGTACCAATGCATGCAAGTCATTTGCTTTTAGGTAGACCATGGAGGGTCATGCATGATGGCTTCACAAATAAATATTCTTTTAAGATTCATGGTAAGCTTGTAACTCTTGTACCATTAACTCCTAAGCAAGTATATGAAGATCAATTGAGGATAAAAAAAGAGAGTGAAAAAAGAAAAGATTGTGAGAGAAAAAAGAATGAAAAAGAAAAGGAGTGTGAGAAAATAAAAAGTGAGAATGAGAGTATTGAAAAAAAGAATGAAAAAGAAAAAAAAAATCTAGAGCAAGAGAGTAAAAAAGGGAGCTTTTATGCAAAAGAAAGAGGGGTTAAGAGAGCTTTTTATTCTCAACAACCGAGGATTGTACTTTTGTACAAGGAGGCTTATTTCAACACTAACAATCTTAACCCTTCTTTGCCTAATGTTGTTAAATCTCTTTTGCAGGAATTTGATGATGTCTTTCCTGAAGAAGTTCCTGATGGATTGCCACCACTTAGGGGAATAGAGCACAAATTGACTTCTTCCCTGGAGCAGCCATTCCTAATCGACAAGCCTATAGGAGCAATCCTGTGGAGATGAAGGAGCTTTAAAAGCAAGTTGAAGTGTTGATAAGAAAAGGGTATACCCGAGAAAGTTTGAGTCCTTGTTCAATTCTTGTTTTGCTTGTGCTTAAGAAGGATGGAACTTGGAGAATGTGCGTTGATTTCAAGGCTATCAACAAAATTATGGTAAAGTATCATCATCCTATTCCTAGATTAGATGATATGCTAGATGAACTATATGGTTCTTGTATTTTATCTAAAATTGATTTGAAGCCTGATTATCATCAACATATCAATTTGGGACAAGCATGTAGGTCAATGGATGACTTAATCTCACAAGTCATGGATATGAGTCATGCCATTTGGGCTAACTAATGCACCTAGTACTTTCATGATATTAATGAACCATATTTTGCGTGCTTATATTAGAAACTTTGTTGTAGTATATTTTGATGACATCTTGATTTATAGTAAGAATTTAGATGAGCATGTTAATCATTTACAAAAAGTTCTACTTGTTTTATGAAATGAAAAATTGTATACTAACCTTCAAAAATGTTCTTTTTGCACTAGTCAAATAGAGTTTCTTAGTTATATTGTTAGTGCTAAGGGAATAGCAGTTGATGAAGAAAAGGTTAAGACAATTCGTGAGTGGCCAACACTAAAAACGATAACTGAGGTATGTAGCTTTCACCGAGGAAGTGTGATGGTCACACTAAGTTAATGGATATTAGATATTTCAGTGATTAACACTAGTGGCATAAGGAGATTGTTAGTGTAAGCCCTAAGAGGCAATCAAAAGTTGATTGACTTAGGACATTTTGTATCATATTTCATTATTTCATTAAAAGGCAAAGGTTATGGTTATTATATTTATTTTAGTTTATTGCTGAATGAATAAGTATAATAATATCCTAAGGTAATAGGTAGAGTTTACAACATATCAATTGGCTGAATTGATAGTGGGATATTATAGATATATAGAACGCTACTCATAATTATTCATAGTTAAGCATTAATATGCAAGGAAAATATTAATGCATTGAGACTAGCATGTAGGTCAACGGATGACTTAATCTCACAAGTCATGGATATGAGATATCAAGTTGACACATGGGTATATATTAGAGAATATATACTGAATGACCCGCCATGAGAATATTTCATGGGTCATTATATGAGTGTCATTAACATTCTCATGTGACTATTGGTATGAATAGTCCTTAGACCTGATGTCACTACGGTTCCCTACATAAAGAGTTGTGTACTTTGGTATCGTCAAACGTCACCTGTAACAACGTGGACTATAAAGTCGATCACTGAGTATGCAATGAGTTATGTAGAGGGATGTGAGTGATGTAGATGAGATCTATCCCTTTCATATAACGAAAATGATATCTTTGGGCCCCTTGATTAATAGGACACAAGAAAGCATGGTCATGCTCAAATGAGTTAATATGAGATATTAACCTTATTTGTCTAAGTGTGTCTACTTAGAGATCAAGAAACATAAAGATTGATAAGAAGATAACATGGTCTATACCTCATTGATCAATCTAGATATCAAGGATAGAGGGACTGAGCCATATAAGATAATAGCCACGGACAGGATAATTCGGATCTCGACTTTCTTAACACTTGGGTAGCAATGATGCATTGCTAGATGCCACTCATTGTTTATGTATCTAAAATATTGATTTGGATACATTGCCAACATTACGAGAGCTTATTGGGTCATACACAAAGAACATATTGGTTTGGATATGGATATTTAGGTTTCACTAAAATACTGAGGATCTTAAGATTAATGGGTTAATCTAAAGTGTTGGTGTCATCTTTATAATGATTGACACAAGTGCTAGTGGGAGATTGTTAGTATTAGCCCTAAGACCCAATTATGAGATGATTAGACTTATTAGATTATTGGGTTAATGGTTAATCCAATATAATAATTGAACCCATTAAGCGGAAGACAAAGAGGTTAATCATGAGATGATTAGGTTATTGGGTTAATGGCTAATCCAATATAATAATTCAAAATCCATTACGAGGAATACAAAGAGAAAAAAACCCTTGTTATTCATTGGATGAATATAAATAGATTGTTTGATTGAATTTTTTGATAAGAGATGAAAATAGAGACTCTTCATCTTCTCTTTCTTCCTCCTCTTCTTCTTCTTGGGTGATTCATGTCCTTGGCCGAATCTTCTTTTGGTGAACCATGCTTGCTTGCTAGCACAAGAAGGTGGTTCTTCTCCGAACGCTTAGTTCATGTGACGAATGAAGGATGTGTTTGTGTGGATACTGTAGAGGCACGACCATTTGATCGCGTTGAGATTTGCATCCAAATAAAAGTTGTTGTTGGGATTGCGAAGACACACAACAAAGGTATAACCCCCTACATCATGTAGAAGCTTAGTATATGGTTTTCTTTCGCATGGATCTTCTGGGAGAGGAACTAGATATTTTTCGCTGCGCTTTCTGCGTGTTTAGCCCCCTAGTTCCCTACAATTTGCACCCCCTTATGCACCCACGCGTGAGAGAGAGCCTCTCCCCTTGCATTTGTTCACATTATCAAAGCATGTGAATCAATATAAACCAACAAATTTACCTTGAAGCTCCCAATGTGAGACTAAAAGTCCCATTCACAATGGAGCTCCATGCCTCTTCTACTTCTTCTCCATTCACATATATCCAACAATCTCCTACATGAATGGAGATAGAATATGTGATAACATTCAGTAGTTGAGTCTAGTATAGGATAGGTAGGTTTACCCTTTGAACCTTCCCTTGTGAGGATCTGTTTGCTTACTGTTTGACAGTAGACGTGATGTCCTTGAATTGTTCTATCGTCTGTGTAAGCATTGACATATCTCACCCGAGACTTTCCTTGATACAACTCAGTTCTCATAAGTATGTTTGTTCTTGGCCATGAACACGCCTGGTTCTGTGAGAAGTTTTAAGAATTGTGCCTCCAATTCTCTTCGAAGTGGCCCACTTCTTTTTCACATAGGTAATCTCTTAATAGTATTCCACATTACTCTTATTGGATCATTAAAAGTCGTGTGCTTAACCTCCATCCTTCACTGATTCATTGGGTCGTTCCCCACAGTGAGAAACTTTATTGGTACAATTAGGTTATCCCTTTGAACCTAGTTCTTGAGATCTTTAGTCTGCATAGGTTGGGTTTCCTTTGCACCAATATTTCCTATCAGCATCAAGCTCATCCCTCATGATGAGCTTGCAACTAACTCTCTATTTAACCCCTTGGTTAGTGGATCCGCAAGGTTCTTTGACTTCACATAGTCAATAGTGATAACTGTCGTTGAAAGTAGTTGTCTAATAGTACTATGTTTTTGATGTATATGTCTAGACATACCATTATACAGATGGCTTTGTGCTCGACCAATTGTTGAATGACTATCGTAATGTATGTAAATTACTGGCACAAGTTTAGGGTATCTCGGAATATCTTCTTAGAATTACCATAGCCATTCAGCCTCTTCACAACATTTGTCAAGAGCTACAAACTCATATTCTATCGTCGATCTGGTTATTGCCGTCTGCTTAGAAGATTTTCAGGATATGGCTGCACCTCCAAGAGCGAATATATATCCACTCATAGACTTAGAGTCTTTTATATTAGATATCCAACTCGCATCGCTGTATCCTTCGATCATAGTAGGATATCTCATATAATGCAATTTATATTCATGAGTATACCTCAAGTACCTCAGTACTCTTGTTATCCTTTTCCAGTCTTCAACACTGAGATTACTCATGTATTTACTCAGTTTATTTACTGCATAGGCCAAGTCTGGTCGTGTACAACTCATCAAGTAATTCAAACTTCCAATCACTAGAGAGTACTCCATCTGAGAGATACTTTCACCTTGATTTTTTAATAAATGTTGGCTTGTATCTATCAGCATTCGTGCCAATGCAGTATTACTCTTGGTGAATTTCTCAAGATTTTTATCCATGTAATGGGACTGACTAAATACAAGTTCTTCCGTTGTTCTAAGAATTTTGATTCTTAGAATCACATCAGCAAGACCCATGTCTTTCATGCCAAATCTTGAGTTTAACATATCTTTAGTGGGTTTGATTATCTTATCATTACTCCCAATGATAAATATATCATCTACATATAGGTACAAGATGACATACTCATTCTCTATGACTTTTATGTAGACACATTTATCACATTCATTAATCTTGAATCCACATTCCTTCATGGTATTATCAAATTAATTATACCACTACTTTGGCGCTTGTTTCAAGCCATATAATGACTTCACCAATCTATTAACCTTGTTTTTCTGTCTTGACACAGAAAACCCCTTAGGTTATTCCATGTAGATTTTCTCTTCTAAATCCCCATTTAGAAAGGTTGTCTTTGTCTTTACATCCATATGATATATTTCGAGATTCTATAGAGCGGTAATAGTCAACAATATTCTAATAAAAGTTATTCTCGACACTGGAGAATATGTATCAAAGTACTCATTGTTGATATCCTTTGATTACTAACCTGACCTTATACTTATCAATTATGCCATCTGACTTCATTTTATTCTTGAAAATCCACTTGTAACCTAGTGTGATTTTGCAAGATAGATACTATCTTAGATGCAATTGCCTCTCTCCAATGAGGTCCATCAGAAGAGCTTACAGCTTCTGAGTAACTTTGGGGCTCACTTTCCAACATGAAAGTGATAAAATCTGATTCGTAGAATTTTTCTACCCAAGCTCTTTTGCTTTGTCTAAGCTCAACCTCGACTGGTTCATCATCATCATCTTTACCTTGTGTTTCATATGCCCACTTTGAGGAGCTAGCATCCTCTCGGGTCTTATACAGAAACACATGTTTGAAGAATAAGATATTTCTTGATTCTATTATCGAGTTCTTGTGTATTTCTGGCATTTGTGACTCATACACAAAAAATCGATACGTACTGCTGTTCTATGCAAATCCAATAAATATGCAATCAATAGCTTTTGATCCTATCTTAATCTTTTTCAGAATAGGCACCAACACTTTGGCAAGACACCCCCATATTCATAAATATTTATAGGATGGTTGTCATCTATTCCTCAACTCATAAGGGCTCTTATCTATTTTCTTTCGGGGTACCTTATTTAAAAGGTAATTAGATGTTAACACAGCTCTCCCCACATGAACTCTAGCAATCTAGAGCTCAATAGAAGAGCATTCATCATCTCCTTTAGAGTTTAGTTCTTCTGCTTAGCAGCTCCATTTTGCTGAGGAGTATAAGAAGCTATTGTTAAGTGTCTGATCCCATGTTCAGCACATAACTCAGTGAATGGTGATACATATTCACTGCCTTGATCACTTCCAACCACCTTAATCTTTCTATTAAGTTAGTTTTCAACTCATTCTTATAGAGAGCAAATTTTCCTATAACTTCATCTTTATTTTTGAGAAGATACATATAATAATATTTTATGTTATCATCTATAAAAGTGAAGTTTTGTTCCCACCACGTGTTGGAGTACCTTTGAGGTGTACACATGCCCCCAGGGTGTAGCGCAGACGGTGGTCGCATAACATCTCTGGCATAATGGCCATGGGTCAATTCTCAGGAACTGACGATCTAGGGTTTATCCCACCATACGCCTATGACCTGTGTACCTGCATGTACCTTCCCCATATCCGTGGGGCTGATACTAGGAGGGCCGCTAAGGTAGCGGATCTACCTTTTTTGAGGTCGCACACATCGGTGTGAATTAGTCCCAGTGGTTCGTTGCTTCTTTCAATATGTTGAAAGGATGACCTTATCATTTTTGCTTCAACACAAATCTCACACTTGTGTTTCAGGTCAAGATGGAAAATAGGTATGCTTTGCATATTTATAATCTACGTAACACATCGTAGTTAACATGTCTTAGTCTACCATGCCATAAACATAAGCATATAAGTGGAAAATCTTTCATCTTTATTTCTCTTATGCCTAATGGCCATTACATTGAGCTTGAACAACCCATCAGATACATAGCCTCTTCCTACAAATATTATATTCTTACACAGTACAACTCTGTCTGACTCAAAAATAATATGAAAGCCATGCTTGCTTAGCAATGATACAAACACTAGATTCTTCCTAATCTCTAGAACATACAACACATTGTTCAAAGTGAGGTCCTTACCTGAGGTCTTCTTCAGTGCCACTTTCCCTTGGCCCATGATGTTTGAGGTTACTGAGTTCCCCATGAACAGCTTGTCTCCAGTGACTTCTTTAAAGTTGTGGAGTAGTTCCTTGTTGCAGCACACCTGTCTGGTGGCTCCAGTATCGATCCACCATTGCCGCGGGTTCGAATCAACCAGGTTTAGTTATAAGACCAGGTTTAGTTCTGGTCCCTCATTCAAGTTGGCCTCCTGCTTCTTCTTCGTCTTTCTACACTCTGAAGATTTGTGACCCACTCGGTTACAATTGATGCACTTCCTAGAGAACTTCTTCTTGTTGATGCCTCCTCTGGGTCCCATCTTGGAAGACTTGTGGTTCTTCCATTTTGAGTTTTAACCGTGCTCGACAACGTTGGCTTTCATAGTAGCCTGAGAGAATAACTTTCTCTCTAAACTCTTGTTGTCTTCTTCGATGTAAAGATTAACAATGAGTTCCTCCACAATCATCTCCTTTCGCTTATGCTTCAGGTAGTTCTTGAAGTCCTTCCAGCCGGGAGGTAGCCTCTCAATGATAGCAGCAACCTAGAATATTTCACTCAGAACCATCCCTTCTGATTGGATCTTGTGCAACACCACCTGAAGCTCTAGGAATTGGCTGATCACCATCTTAGAGTCAACTATCTTGTAGTCCAGGAATTAGCCCACGATGAACTTCTTGGCCCCTGCATCCTCCATCTTGTATTTCTTATCCAGGGACTCCCACAACCCCTTAGCCATTCTCATTATGCTATACACAGGGTACAGCGAGTCGACAAGGCAGTTGATAATGTAGTTTCAGCAAAAGAACTCAAAATGAGTCCATGCCTCCACTACACTAATGGTCTACGAATCAACATCATCAGCATGCTTGGGAGGGTCCTATTAGTTAGAGCCCTAGAGCCAAGTATATGATGAATGTTGTATGGACTCGATGTATCATATTCCTATATATTAATAAAGGCATTTCTTTATGGTTATTATACTTACTTGTATTAGTGCCAAATAACTAAGTATAATAGTGTCCTTGAGTAGAAGATTCTTATCTATATCAATCAATTGGTTGAATTGATAGTGAGATGATATAGAGAACACTACTCTTAATCATTGCTAGTCAAGTATTAACATTCAGGGATAATGTTAATGCGATGAGACTAGCATGTAGGTCAACTCGATGACTTGATCTCACAAGTCATGGATATAGAGATATCAAGTTGACACATGGGTATGCATTGGAGAATGTATACTGAATGACCCACCATGAGAAAGTATCATGGATCATTATATGAGTGTTATATACTTTCTCATGTGACTATTAGTATGTCTATCAGTCCTTGGACCTAAAGTCACCATGGTTCCCTACATAAGGAGTTGCACACTTTGGCTTCATCAAACGTCACCCGTAACTGGGTGGACTATAAAGGCGATTACTGGGTATATAACAAATTATGCGGAGGGATGTGAGTGATGTACATGGGATCTATCCCTCCTATATGACGGGAGTGACATCATGATTCTTGATAGAGTGAGACCACTAAGTGCATGGCCATGTCCAAATGAGTCAATATGAGATATTGAGCTCATTTGATTAGAGTGAGTCTACTTGGGGTTCAAGACATAGATTGATTAGAGGATGACATGGTCTATACCTCAATTGATCAATCTAGATGTCAAGGATAGAAGGACATTGTCACATGTTGTGAGAGTCATAATTAGTAGTCACAATGGTGATGTTGGATCACAACATTCTTGTAACTTGGGTAGTAATGATGTGTTGCTAGATACCGCTCATTACTTATGTTTCTAAATGGGTTTAGGAGCATTGCCAACGTTACAAGAACCTATAGGGTCACACACAAAGGGCAATTAGATGGAGATTAGGTTCATATGATTAACAAAGAGGATTAGTTTCATATGATGAACCAAATTGGATTAAGTGTAATCCAAATTAGATTAATTGAGTATGACTCGATTAAGTTAGACTTGAGTTAGACTCAAGTGAGGCTAGACTTGAGTTAGACTCAAGTGAGGCTTAATTATGATATTCATTGAATTTTGAATTCAATGATAAATGGTGACATTCATTGAATTATGAATTCAATTTGAATATTAGATTCAAATTTTGATTCAAATTATGAAGAGAAGAGGAGTTTCAAAATGGCCATTTAATGAAGAATGAATATTCATTAAATACTCATTAAGACTCATTAATGAGGCTCATTAATGGAGTTAATGAGCATTAAGTATTTTCATTAGATGAAAATACTTAAGCCATTTTACTCTTATTTTTCATTATGAACGGATCATCATTATTCTTCCTCTCTTCTAGCTCTCTCTCCCTCTCCTCCATTGCCGAGCCACCCAAGAGTGCTAGTACACTCTAAGTAGTTCTTCTCCACCTATTGTCCGCGTGGATACTTATAGAGGAGTGTACGCTTGACTCTCTCGAGATCCGGCAACCTTTTGGACGAGCGGGATAAGCGAAGGGCTTCGCAACAAGGGTAACGCTTCTTATTCATGTAGATCTAAGGTAGATCTAGGTCAGAAACTTGTACATGATTTATTTTTATATATCTTCACACGGATCCGTGGCAAGACTTCGAGATTTCCGCAACGCAAAAGGCGGTTTTTGCGACTCGAAAGTCCCAATAGTGGTATTAGAGCCACGTGCGAAGCATGTACAAGTTTGTATTTTTTTTTATGAAAATATTTCAGATCTGTAAGTTTCTGTAATTTGCTATTTTTATAAATTTTTTGAGTATTTTTCTCGTAGAAGCGAAGCAACAAGTGCTTGGACACTTGTAGGCATCGACTACCGTGAAAAACCTTCCGAACGGCAAGGTCTCGCCCAAATCATTTTGGGACAGTGGCATAAGGCGCTGTTAGATCAAGATGGGGCACTCACGATATTCATTTCGCGAGAAGGGGCGCTACCCCTAACCCTAAACCCTAAACCCTGCCCCTAACCCCGCAAGGGGCATTGCCCCACGATCGCGCCCGAAAACCATTAAACGGGACCGCCGAGAAGTTGTGACTCATAAAATCGATAAAATCAGTAGTAAAATTATAGAAATTTATATAAAATACATAATTTAGAATTATGTGTGTTTTTGTGATGGTCATGGCCCAAAAATCCCAATATGATTGGTTAAAATGTGTTGTAATTAATAATATGGCCTGCGTGCCATTTTTGTGTTGTGCGTGTTGTATTGATATGCGACCTGCGCGTCGTACCTTCTCTTTTATATTCTTGTTGTAATAGAATTTAGACTCGAATGTAACTCGAGTTTCACATTTATAATGTACAAAATGAAGAGGTGGATGGTCCACTCAAGAAGGAGTCATGTGGAGGGTGATTTCAACACATGGCGGTCAACGGGAGGTGCTTGAAGAAGTCGTTGACCCTAGGTTGACCATCAGATCTTTTCATTGTCTTGAAAAGATCGTAGTAGGGCCATGACCTCATCACAAAATAATTAGTTATCTATCATTGCTTGTGTATGTGATGCATGATAATGTAGGATAATTAGTGCCTTGATGCGTATAAGATACGAATCCACGATTAGATTAGATCTTAATCATGTTAACTCGATATGCCTACCAAGTTTTGATACCCATCACTACCTCGATCATATGTTGTTGTTGGATCTGCCAAAGCAGAGCAACGCATATTATCTTGGTAGGGTGTAGAGGGACAACCTTGCTCCCGCCTATCAAAGCTTAGGTGAGTACAAACTCAATTAGATTGAGCATAACTAGTTAACTCAATTGGATCGGGTAAAACTATAGGCATTTTCCAACGGTTGGACGACAGGATAAAAATCATATTTATACTAAATCTTGGGTGATTTAGCCTAAGCTAACTCAAGTTTTAATATAAATGAGATTTTTGATCCTATAAACAAGAGTTGCATAGAGATGTAATTGATAATTAGTTATCCACCAATCATACTAAGTCTTGGGTGTTTTAGCCAAAGCTAACTCAAGTCATAGTATGATGTGGATCCTGTCCCATGAAAATTATAGCTAATTGGTAAGAGTCTAGTAGTGTGGATTGACCACATCCATGACTTGATTCTACAAAAGCTCTATAATTCAGTGGGAGCATCATTTAGTTAAAGGCCTAATTAAATGATTAAAGGAATATGATATTTACTTTCTGCATTATTTCTGTTGTAGATTGTCATGTCGACAAACACGAACACCTTCTCCCTACGTTCTGTCCTTGAAAAGGACAAGCTCAATAGAGCTAATTTCCTGGACTGTTACAGGAATCTGAGAATCGTTCTCACACAAGAAAGAAAACTGTACGTCCTGGAGCAGGCCATTCTGGAGGTACCTCCTGCCACTGCCATGCGAGCTGACCGAGATGCTTATAAGAAGCATCAAGATGACGCATTAGATGTGTCATGCCTCATGTTCGTAACCATGAACTCTGAGATTCAGAAGCAACACGAGTTGATGACTGCTTATGACATGGTTGAACATCTTCATCAACTATATCAAGGACAAACAGGGCACTGGAAGAGGAATTGCAAAGGATACCAAGAAAATCTTAAGAAGAAGGGAAATAAGATTTCTACTTTAGGTATACATGTTATAGAAGTCAATCTCTCTATTTCTTTATCGTAGTTATTAGATACCGGATGTGCTTCTTGTTGGGTTTTCGGGCCGCGAAAACTGCTTTTTCGCGTCGTGGAAACCCCGAAACTCCCTAGCCAACGGATCCGTGCGAAGAGTATAGAACAAAAAATTTTACATGTACGAGTTTACTAACTAGATCTACACTTAGATCTACATGTTTAGAAGGTTACCCTTGTTGTGTGACTTTTTGCGAATCCCGCTCGTCCAAGGTGCGCCGGATCTCGAGTGTGTTCAAACGTACACACCTCTAGTAGTATCCACACGAACAAGAAGTGTTCTCTAACACTCAAGGTTGGAGAAGAGAACACCACAAGTGTGCTAGCACTTCTTGATGCTCTCGGATATGATTGGAAGATGAAGAAAGGAAAAGAAGAGAACACACTCCTCTAAAAACTCTATGTGACTTTCACTAACCTTTCTTCTTGGATTAGATTCACTCACCTTTCTTCTTCCTTGCTTGAAACCCACGACAATAGTAGCAAAGGAGGAGGAAGAACCCAAGGAAGAAGATGCCACAATGAACACCCATCAATACCACAAAACAAAACCTCCACAAGCATTAGTGTGGCCGGCCACATTAAGTGAATGGGATGTGTAACCTCCATAAGGTGGCACACCATAATGAGGTGGAGATGATGTGGCAAGATTAGTCATGCCATGTAGGATGAGTTAACCTTCATGATGTGGTAATACATCAAGTCAAACTTGATTTTTCAACTTCCAATTGTTCAAGTCAAAATTGACCAATTTTCTTCCTTGTTGAGTTAAATCCAACCTTTGATTCAAGTCAATTTTAATTTAATGAATCTCAATTCATTAATATAAATTGACTCAATGAATCAAATTTAAATTAGACTCATTGAACAATTGAATCTAATTTGAATTAATCCGAATCCAATCATTGGTGCATCATATGAACCTAATCCAATTGGTTCATCATATGAACCTAATCTCCATCCACTTGTTCTTTGTGTGTGACCCAATAGGTTCTTGTAACGTTGGCAATGTTTCTAAACTCCTTTAGAAAACATAAGCAATGAGCGGCATCTAGCAATACATCATTGCTACCCAAGTTACAAGACTGTTGAGATCCAACATCACCTTGTGACTACTAATTGTGACTCCTCATAATATATGACAAGTGTCCTTCTATCCTAGACATCTAGATTGATCAATGTGAGGCATAGACAGTGTCATCCTCTAATCAATCTAAATCTTGAACTCCAAGTAGACTCACTCGATCAAATGAGCTCAATATCTCATATTGACTCATTTGGGTATGGCCATGCACTTCGTGGTCTCACTCTATCAAGAATATCGATGTCGCTCCTGTCATATAGGAGGGATAGATCCCATCTACATCACTCACATCCCTCTGCATAATTTGTTATATACCCAGTAATCGCCTTTATAGTCCACCCAGTTACGAGTGACGTTTGACGAAACCAAAGTACATAACTCCTTATGTAGGGAACCATGGTGACTTTAGGTCTAATGACTAGTAGTCATACTAATATCCACATAAGAAAGTATATGACACTCATATAATGATCCATGATACTTTCTCATGGCGGGTCATTTAGTATACATTCTTTAATGCATACCCATGTGTCAACTTGATATCTCTATATCCATGACTTGTGAGATCAAGTCATCGAGTTGACCTACATGCTAGTCTTATTGCATTAACATTGTCCCTGAATGTTAATACTTGACTAGGAATGATTAAGAGTAGTGTTCCCTATATCATCTCACTATCGATTCAACCAATCGATTGATATAGGTAAGAACCTTCTACTCAAGAACGTTATTATACTTAGTTTATTTGGCACCAATACAAGTAAGTATAATAACCAAAAACCAAATGCCTTTATTTATATAGAATATGATACAACAAGTCCATAATACAATTATCAAATAATTGGCTCTAGGGCTCTAGCTAACAATCTCCCACTAGCACTAGTGCCAATCAGTGTAGGCTCTAAGCCCCAATGACCTAGTGTGACCGTCATGCTTCCTCTGTGCCAAAGCCTTGGTCAAGGGATCCGTGATGTTAGCCTCTGTGGGTACTCTGCAAATCTTCACATCTCCTCTCTCGATAATCTCTCGAATGAGATGGAAGCGCCGTAGTATGTGTTTGGTGCACTGATGTGAGCGAGGTTCCTTCGCTTGTGCTATAGATCCATTATTGTCACAATAGAGCTCAATAGGTTCAGCAATGCTAGGAACCACCCCAAGTTTAGTGACGAACTTGTGAATCCAAACTGCCTCCTTTGCTGCCTCTGATGCAGCAATATACTCGACCTCTGTCGTAGAATCAGCTACTGTGTCCTGCATCGAACTCCTCCAGCTCACAGCACCACCATTTATGCAAAACACGAACCCTGACTGCGATCGATAATCATCTTGGTCGGTCTGGAAGCTAGCATCACTATAACCCTTTACAGCTAGCTCATCATCGCCTCCATATATCAAGAATTATTCTTTAGTCCTTCTTAAGTACTTAAGAATATTCTTGACCGCTATTTAGTGAATTTCACTTGGATCTGACTGGTATCTGCTCATCATGCTGAAAGCATACGAGACATCAGGTCGAGTACATAGCATGGCGTACATGATAGATCCTATGGCTGAAGCATAAGGGATCTGATCCATGCGGTCTCTCTCCTCTCTAGAAGAGGGACCTTGAGTCTTCGAAAGACTCACGCCATGTGAGATCGGCAGAAACCCCTTCTTAGAGTTCTGCATGGCAAACCGAAGGAGTACCTTGTCAATGTATGTACTCTGACTTAGGCCAAGCAATCTCTTAGATCTATCTCTATAGATATGTATCCCTAGAATGCGGGATGCCTCACCTAAGTCCTTCATTGAGAAACATGTCCCTAGCCAAGTCTTGACAGATTGTAGCAAAGGGATGTCTTTCCCAATGAGTAGTATGTCATCCACATACAATATGAGGAAGACAACTATGTCCCCTACAACCTTCTTGTAGACATAAGTTTCATCTTCGTTCTTGATGAAACCAAACTGTTTGATTGCATCATCGAATCGAAGATTCCAGCTCCGAGAAGCTTGCTTTAGTCCATAAATGGACCTATGCAGCTTGCATACTCTGCTAGTATGCTTTCGATCTACAAAACCCTCAGGTTGTGTCATGTACACATCCCAAGTAGGTTTCCATTCAGAAACACGATTTTGACATCCATCTGCCAGATCTCGTAATCGTGGTAAGCTGCAATAGCAAGCATGATCCGAATGGACTTAAACATCGCTATTGGAGAAAAGGTTTCAACATAGTCAATACCATGAATCTGCTTGAAACCTTTAGCTACCAAGCGACCCTTATAGATAAGTCCATCCATGTCAGTCTTTCTCTGAAAGACCCACTTACACCCTATGAGTTTTACCCCTTCAGGTGGATCAACCAAAGTCCATACTTGGTTGGTGTACATGGATTCCATTTCGGATCTCATGGCCTCTAGCCATTTCTCAGAATCTGGTCTCATCACAGCTTCCTGATAGGTGATAGGCTCATCCTCTATGAGCACAACGTCATCATGGTCAGACAAGAGAAATGAGTATCTCTCTGGCTGACGATGTACCCTATCAGACCTGCGAAGAGGTAGGTCTACTTGAACTGGTTGTTGTTCCTCAACTCTTTGTGGAACAACATCATCCACAACACTTTGTGGTTCCAGTTCAACTTCCATCGAGGCTTCAGTGCTAGGATTCGCATCTTGAACTTCTTCAAGATCGAATGTACTCCCACTTGTCTTTCTAGAAACAAAGTCCCTTTCTAGAAAGACTCCAGTCTTTGCCACAACTATCTTCTGCTGACTGGGAATGTAGAAGTAATATCCCATAATTTCCTTGGGATATCCTATAAAGTAGCACTTGTCAGATTTGGGTCCTAATTTATCTGAGACTTGACGTCTAACGTAAGCCTCACAACCCCAAATCCTCATGAAAGGCACCTAGGCATCTCTCCCAGTCCATATCCTATATGGTGTCTTTATCACGACCTTAGATGGAACTTGGTTGAGTATAAAAGCTGTCGTGTCTAGAGCATAGCCCCAAAGGAATGTCGGAAGATCTGTGTGACTCATCATAAACCGTACCATATCTAATAGGGTACGATTCCTCCTTTCGGATACACCATTCCACTGTGGTGTTCTAGGAGGAGTGAGTTGGGATAGAATCTCACACTCAGCTAGATAGTCACGAAACTCATGGCTAAGGTATTCTCCACCTCGATCTGATCGAAGTATCTTAATACACTTGCCAAGCTGGTTTTGTACTTCATTCTTGAATTTTTTGAACTTTTCAAAGGATTCTGACTTATGTGTCATCAAGTACATATAACCATATCTACTGAAGTCATCAGTAAATGTGATGAAGTACCTATAACCGCCTCTAGCAGCGACATTGAAAGGGCCACATACATCACTTTGTATAAGTCCTAACAAATCAGTCGCTCTTTCGCTGTGCCCACTAAAAGGTGTCTTGGTCATCTTGCCTAGTAGGCATGACTCGCACGTCTCATAAGATTCAAAATTAAATGAGTCCAGCAAACCATCCTTATGGAGCTGGGATAAGCTCTTGTCATTTATATGACCTAAGCGACAATGCCAGAGATAGGTTTGGTTCAGGTCGTTTGACTTGAACCTCTTGGTATTTATGTTATAAATAGGGCTTTCAAGATCTAGAATATAGAGTCCGTTTATCAGAGGTACACTACAATAGAACATATTGTTTAAATAGACGGAACAACATTTGTTCTTTATTGTAAATGAGAAACCTTTCTTGTCCAAACAAGAAACTGATATAATGTTCTTAGTTAATGCAGGCACATAACAACAATCATCTAATTCTAGTACAAGCATAGAGGGCAGTGATAGATGATAAGTTCCTACAGCAATAGCAGCAACCCGTGCTCCATTGCCTACTCGTAGGTCTATTTCACCGTTCGTCAATGCCCTGCTATTTCTCAGTGCTTGTACATTAGTACAAATATGCGAAGCAAATCCGGTATCTAATACCCACGATGAAGAAATAGAGAGGTTGACTTCTATAACATGTATACCTGAAGTAGAAATCTTATTTCTCTTCTTCTTAAGATCTTCCAGGTATTCTTTGGAGTTCCTCTTCCAATGCCTTACTTGTCCTTGATATAGGTGACAAAGATGTTCAACCATATCATAAGCACTCATCAACTCATGTTGCTTCTGAAGCTCAGAGTTCATGGTCGCGAGCATAAGACAAGACACATCAAATGCCTCATCTTGATGTTTCTTATAAGCATCTTTGTCAGCTCGCGTGGCAGTGGTAGGAGGTGCCTCCGGAATGGGCTGCTCCAGAACGTACAGTTTACGTTCCTGAGTGAGAACGTTTCTCAAATTCCTATACCAGTCTAGGAAATTTGCTCCGTTGAGTTTGTCCTTCTTAAGGACAGAACGCAGAGAGAAGTTGTTCATGTTTGACTTCATGGCAATTTTACAACAGAAAAATGTAGAAAATAAATATCATATTATTAATCATTTAATTAGGCCTTTAACTAAATGATGCTCCCACTGAATTCTATAATTCATGTGGGACAAGATCCACATCATACTAACCCTTGAGTTAGCTTTGGCTAATACGCCCAAGACTTAGTATGATCGGTAGGTAACGATTTACCAATTACATCTCTATGCAACTCTTGTTTATAGGATCATTATCGACAGTTATATTAAAACTTGAGTTAGCTTTGGCTAATACGCCCAAGAATTAATATAAATGTGATTTATGTCCTATCGTTCCAACCATTGGAAGAATGCCTATAGTTGTACTCGATCCAATTGAGTTAACTAGTTACTCAATCTAATTGAGTTGTACTCACCCATGCGTTGATAGGCGAGACCAAGATTGTCCCTCCGTACCCTACCAAGATAATATGTGTTGCTCTGCTTTGGCAGATTCAACAACGACATGTGATCGAGGTAGTAGTAGGTATCACGACACGGTAGGCATTTTGAGTTGTCGTGATTTAGATCTAATCTAAATGTCGATGTTGTATCATATACTCGATATAGATCTAATCTAATCGATAGGGTGCATCTTGTACACGATGTAGATCTAATCTAATCGTAAGGGTGCATCTTTTGCACGATTTAGATCTAATCTAATCTTTAGGCACTAATTAATTACTATTTTACTAGCATGCATCACATACACACATAAGCAATTAATTAAATAATTTTATGCTTATGTCATGGCCCTACTACGATCTTCTCAAGCCAATGAGAAGATCAGATGGTCAACCTAAGGTCAACAACTTCTCAAGCGCCTTCCTTTTGACCACCTTGTGTTGCTCGTGCCTTCCTCGTAACTCCGTCTTGAGTGGACCTTCCACCTCTTCAAAATTTACATTACAATTTTGAAACTCGAGTTACATTCGAGTCTAAATCTAATTTACAACCAGAATATAAATATAGGGAGGCACGACGCGCAGGCCGCGTATCAAATACAGCACACACAAACACATGACGGCACGCAGGCCGTATTATAAATTACAACACAAATCCAATCATATTGGGTCTTTTTGGGCCATGACTATCACAAAAATAATATATAATTCTAAATTATATATTTTTCATAATTTTCTGTAATTTTTCATAATTTTTAAAATTTTTATGAGTAAATTTTTCCCGGCGGTACCGATTAGCGATTTCGGGCGCAATTACGGAGCAAATCCCCTTGCGGGGTTAGGGGCAGTACCCCTACCCGTGATCTAACCATCGCGAGTTGCTCCTAAGCGATCCTATAGTGCCTTAGCCCACTGTCCCAAAAAGTTTTGGGTCGAAACATTGCCCGCTGTCCCATGTAGGATGAGTCAACCTTCATGATGTGGTAATACATCAAGTCAAATATGATGTTTCAACTTCCATTTGGTCAAGTCAAAATTGACCAATTTTCTTCCTTGTTGAGTGAAATCTAACCTTTGATTCAAGTCAATTTTAATTTAATGAATCTCAATTCATTAATATAAATTGACTCAATGAATCAAATTTAAATTAGATTCATTCAACAATTGAATCTAATTTGAATTAATCCGAATCCAATCTTTGGTGCATCATATGAACCTAATCCAATTGGTTCATCATATGAACCTAATCTCCATCCACTTGTTCTTTGTGTGTGACCCAATAGGTTCTTGTAACGTTGGCAATGTTTCTAAACTCCTTTAGAAAACATAAGCAATGAGTGGCATCTAGCAATACATCATTGCTACCCAAGTTACAAGAATGTTGAGATCCAAAATCACCTTGTGACTACTAATTGTGACTCCTCATAATATATGACAAGTGTCCTTCTATCCTAGACATCTAGATTGATCAATGTGAGGCATAGACCGTGTCATCCTCTAATCAATCTAAATCTTGAACTCCAAGTAGACTCACTCGATCAAATGAGCTTAATATCTCATATTGACTCATTTGGGCATGGCCATGCACTTCGTGGTCTCACTCTATCAAGAATATCGATGTCGCTCCCGTCATATAGGAGGGATAGATCCCATCTACATCACTCACATCCCTCCGCATAATTTGTTACATACCAAGTAATTGTTGGTGCAGTGAGCACCAGATGATCGAACCTGAGTTTTGATTATGGCAAAGGGCTCAAAGTTAAGTGGAGGTGTTATCTAACAAAGTTCATGGAGTTTGCAGGAAAGTCCTAAGTGATACTTAGGCAAAAGTCCTAGCTGCGGTTAGGCAGGTAAAAACCCTAGGGGTGGTAACCCTAGGTCATAGGGGGTGGTAACCCTATGCGGGAAGTCTTGGCAGGTCGATGGCTTCAGGCAAAAGTCCTAGGGGGTGGTAACCCTAGGTGAAAAGTCCTGGTGTCGCGAACCAGGTGAAAGTCTGGACTAGCCGAAGCGGATGTCCAGAGAAGTCCGGGCGTCGAGTGGCAAAGTCCGATCCGGAGGATCGTCTGGCAACAAGTAAATCTCCGAGGTGGAGTAGGTGAGGACGCGTTCCCGTAGAGGGAGGCGTCAAGTCGACCTAGGGTTTCGGTTGGAAACCCGAAGTCGACTCTACAGTCCGGAGACTGTTAATACTTCATTTATAATATCTATTGTATTATGTGCTAACTTTGTGCGTTGCAAGGTAGTGTTTGGGACAAACGTATCTTGCAGTGCAAAGGAGCAACTTAAAGCCTCGGATGAACGTTCAAGGCGCCTCCATGGAGCTTGAGGCGCCTCGGAAGTGCGAGAAGCCGCTCAAGGCGCCTTGATGAGCGGTGAGCATGGAAGGCGCCTTGAGTGCGTGATAAGATTCACCGGTTCGCTCCTCATCTCCTGGTCATCAAGGCGCCTTGGTGAATGAAGGCGCCAACACCCTTTATAAGGGGTTTCACCAGCAGCGACAACAACTTCCAAGCAATCTTTCTGCTACAAGACGATCCCGAAGTGCTGCTATGAGACACCGACGACCCGGAGCTCCAAAATCTTCAGATTACGATATTGTCGTCGGTATAACTGTACTTTTTCATTATACTTAACTGTATTACTTGTACTCTTGTCGAGCTTATAGTTGTTGCCCACGGAAAGCGATCAAGGATCGCGGGCCTTCGAGTAGGAGTCGTCACAGGCTCCGAACGAAGTAAATTCTCTTGTCTTTCTGTGTGGTTGTTTACTTTTCGCTGCGTTACTTCTCCGATAATAGAACGATTTTAGCCACGAGCGCTATTAACCCCCCCCCCCCCCTCTAGCGCGTCTCGATCCAACAATTGGTATCAGAGCGGGGTCGCTTTGAACTGGTGTAACCACCATTCAAGCATTCTTAACTACGCCTTTCGTTTTTTTTCCCTTTAAAATTATTTTCGAAAAATTCATTTTCATCCTTTCACGGCTTATTAGTATTGATAAAATATTGAATTTGGCAAAATTTGAAATAATATCTTTTAAAATATTTTTTTAATAATATTTTATTATTTTTCGAAACTGGTGAACTTCTATTTCTATCCTTCCATACCGCACTGCTAATCCAGGATCAAGTCCTGGTACATTGTTTTGCTATTTTTTTGTGGGCAAGGTTCTTTTAAATGGCCCTCCAAGAAGGCTTTAGCACTTTTCGCCCCCCGCTCTTCTCCGGCGAAGACTTTACCTATTGGAAGAACCGGATGATCTACCATCTCAAGACGCAAGTCGAGATGTGGATCATCATCCAAACCGGTCTCGAGCTACCACTTGACGGCGTTGGAGAACTCGTTTCATGTACTAACTGGGATACCAGCATAAGAAAGAAGGTCGAAGCTGATGCCAAAGCAACCTGTATGCTGCAATGCGGGTTGACAAAAGAAGAACTGAATAGAGTAGGACCATTTTCAAGTGCGAAGGAGCTGTGGAACAAACTAATCGAGCTGCACGAGGGCACGTCAGACGCTAAAGTAAGTAAGCGTGATTTAAATTTAAATAAATTATATAATATTAAAATGCAGGAAGGTGAGACGGCGAACCAGCTTCACGCACGCATCCGGGACCTACTCAACGGGCTTCATGCGATCGGCCAAAAAGTGGAAAATCGCGACGTAATAAGGTACGCACTAAGTGCTTTTCCGAGGAACACTTTGTGGGCATCCATGTTTGATGCTTACAAAGTTTCCAAGGATTTATCCTCAATAAAACTAGATGAATTGTTTTCTGAATTAGAATTGCATGAGCAGACTAATGCACGCCCGGTCGAGAAAGGTGTTGCTTTGGTTGCAGTTACTAGCAGAACACATGAACCGACGTCAAGGCGCAAATCTAAAATATCAGAGGACGAAGACGATGAATCAGACGCAGAAGACGAAGACGAAGTTATTTCCAAGTTGATAAAACTCGTACGGAAGATGTGCAAGTCGAAGAAGGCAACTCAAATGAACACAAAGGACAGATCAGATGTCACCTGCTACGGCTGTAACCAAAAAGGTCACTACAAGCCAGATTGCCCAAACAAGAAGAAAAGAAGAAAGGCATTGAAAGCAACCTGGTCTGAGTCGTCAGACGAATCCGAGACTGACAAGGAAGAAGAACCAACGAGCTTTCTCGCATTACCGGCGCAGGCTAACTTAATTGACGAAATCGAGTCCGAACTCGAGTCCGAAGCCGAGAACGAGTCAGAAACAGAGTCCGAGCGAAGCCACGGATCCGCATCCGTTTCCGAAGGCCCGATCCCCACTGTAAGTTCTTTTCTCGCCGAAACTCAAATAGATGACTTAAGAAATTTAGTTCCTTATTTGCTTAAAAAATTGGCTAAATCCAACATCCGGGTTAAGTCGCTCCAAAAGGAAGTAATAGCCTTTGAGGAAGCGACTGACTCGAGTTCTTTAACTGAGTCAGTTCAAGTTGGAAGTTCAACTCAAGTCCAACAACTTGAGGAAGAAAATTCCAATTTGAAAACTCAAATTAAAGAACTCAAGGATACGTTAGAACGCTTTACGTTGGGTTCCAAGAATTTGGATCTGATTCTTGGAAAACAGCGTGCCGTTTACAACAAATCCGGACTTGGATTCAAGCCCAAAACTAAATATAGATCATATCTGTCGTTGGTAAATAGAAATAAAAGGAACCTAATTCAAGCATGGGTCCCCTAGTCCAACCTAGTTAATCAAATTGGACTTGGATAATATTGGGTCCCCAAGGATCAGGTCCACTACCTCGATAGACCATATCGATGCTATGATCCAGGTGGAGCAAGAAGGAAAACAAATTTAATAAATTAAATTCAAAATTCATAAATCTAAAATTCACAATTAAATTAAAATTCAAAAATTAAAATTCGAAATTTAATTAAAATTCAAAATTCGAAATTAAAATTCAAAAATTCAAAATTCAAATTACAAATTCAAAATTCGAATTCAAAATTAAATTCAAAATTTGAAATTTAAAATTCAATAGAAGTAGGATCCAGAATAGCTGGCACTCCCAACTAAATTACCCGACTGGGTAACCGAACTTAATCTACCCGAAATGGGTAAACAAGAGTAGACTACCCAGCAGGGTAATTAAGGTTAGATAAAATAGGCTAGGTTTAACTTTACTAACAGTACTGGTGAAGTTTTTGGATGATAGTACGTTAGGGAAGCTTGGGCATCGCATGTCTAGGAAGATATGGCTTCGACCTGGTGCATTTGGCCAAGTGGAACTGACCGAAGCTACCCTTAAATGGATCCTAACTAGTTAGACCAAGTTTTAGTATTAAGTTCAATGGATAAGACTATTTGGAAAACCTCGAAGGCATGGTTACTTTAATGAGTTCCTTGTGACTCACCATAGCCTAGAAGTTTATCCAAAGAATGCTTACTTGTTGAACCCAAAGCTAAACCTGAATCTAACACAAAGTTAAACCAACCCCTTAAACTGAACCACAATTCATCTCACCACAATTATAGATTACCTGATTGAAACTTTAGATCGGGTGAGATGACTAAGAAATTAAAACTAAAATTAACTTAAATCAAGTTAATTCAAAATTAATTTCAAAATCTTTAAAACTTAATTTCAAAATCATTTCAAAAATCTTTTGAAAATCAATTTCAAAATTATTTAAAAATCATTTCAAAATCTTTAAAACTTAATTTCAAAAATCTTTTGAAAATCAATTTCAAAATTATTTAAAAATCATTTCAAAAATCTTTTGAAAATCAATTTCAAAATTATTTAAAAATAATTTCAAAAATCTTTTAAAACTTAATTTCAAAACATTTCAAAAATCTTTTGAAAATCAATTTCAAAATTATTTAAAAATCATTTCAAAAATCTTTGAAAAACTTATATAAAAATGCTTTGAAAAATCTTTTGAAAAACTTATTTAAAAATCCTTTGAAAATTCATTTCAAAAATCTTTTGAAAATTCTTTTCAAAATCTTTTAAAATTAATTCAATTACTGTCAAAATATTAATTTAAAAGGATTTAAAAATATTTAATTATCAAATTCTGATTGCTAAAGTTAACTCTAATTAATTTTCAATAAATTCTCAAAAGTTTAGCATTTTCTCATTTGGAACTTAAATTTTCAATATTTTCAAATAATCTCATCTCAAACTCATTCATAAGCTGCACATGTTTGATAATCTAGAATGGATGAGCTGGAATTAGGATAATATAAAGTTCTTCTTATGCTTGTACTCTAAGACCCTAAGAATTTAATTTGGCATTAATTAAGGGGGAATGAACAGAGTCATGCTAGTACTTTAAGGCTAAACAAATTCCTTTAGGGCTCTGATACCCAATCAAGTTAAATAATTTAATTTGATTCATGCTTGGACACCTAAACTCAAAGAAGTTATTAAGGCATTAACTTAAAATTTAAATTATCTATGCAACAATTCTTTTCAAACACCTTATGAATTGAGCTAAGTACTTCACCTAAATTTTTTTAAGTCTGAGCACTTAACTATGCTACCCTTTAGGGGGAGCTTAAATTAACTAGACTATTTCTCTCTTCTTAATTCTTTTTGATTTATGTCAAAGGGGGAGAGAAAAGTCAAAGTTAAGAAATCAAGAATGAAAGGGGGAGCATAAACTTTAAATTTTATTTATGCATTGATGCTTCTGGTTAACTTTCATTATTTATTCCTTTATTTAAAAGTTATGTTTACTTAACTTTGAACCAAGATTGCCATAATCAAAAAGGGGGAGATTGTTGGTGCAGAGAGCACCAGATGATCGAACCTGAGTTTTGATTATGGCAAAGGGCTCAAAGTTAAGTGGTGGTGTTATCTAACAAAGTTCATGGAGCTTGCAGGAAAGTCCTAAGTGATACTTAGGCAAAAGTCCTAGCTGCGGTTAGGCAGGTAAAAACCCTAGGGGGTGGTAACCCTAGGTCATAGGGGGTGGTAACCCTATGCGGGAAGTCTTGGCAGGTCGATGGCTTCAGGCAAAAGTCCTAGTGGGTGGTAACCCTAGGTGAAAAGTCCTGGTGTCGCGAACCAGGTGAAAGTCTGGACTAGCCGGGAAGCGGATGTCCAGCAGAAAGTCCACAAGCGTCGAGTGCCGAGCAAAAGTCCAGTCGATCTGGAGGATCGTACTGGCAACAGGTAAATCTCGTGAGTGGAGTAGGTGAGGACGCGTTCCCCGTAGAGGGAACAGTAGGCGTCGGGTCGACCTAGGATTTCCGGTTGGAAACCTGAAGTCAGACTCGGACAGTCCAGAGACTGTTAATACTTCATTTATAATATCTATTGTATTATGTGCTAACTTTGTGCTGCAGGGTAGTGTTTGGGACTAACGTATCTTGCAGGTGCAAAGGAGCAACTTAAAGCCTCAGATGAACAGTGTCCAAGGCGCCTCCATGGAGCTTGGAGGCGGCTGGCTGCGAGAAGCTGCTCAAGGCGCCTTGATGAACAGTGGAAGGCGCCTTGAACAGATGAAGGCGCCTAGTGAACAGTGGAAGGCGTCTTGAGTTTGTGATAAGATTCGACCAGTTCGCTCCTCATCTCCCCGGCTGACTCGGCTGTTCAAGGCGCCTTGGTGAACAGTAGAAGGCGCCTTGAACACCCTTTATAAGGGGTTTCGACCGGCAGCTCCTGACAACAACTTCCAAGCAATCTTTCTGCTACAAGCTGCTCACGAGACGATCCCGAAGTGCTGCTACGAGACACCGACGACCCGAAGCTCCGAAATCTTCATATTACGATATTGTCGTCGGTATAACTATACTTTTTCATTATACTTAACTGTATTACTTGTACTCTTGTCGAGCTTATAGTTGTTGCCCACGGAAAGTGATCAAGGATTGCGGGCCTTCGAGTAGGAGTCGTCACAGGCTCCGAACGAAGTAAAGTCTCTTGTCTTTCTGTGTGGTTGTTTACTTTCCGCTGCGTTACTTCTCCGATAATAGAACGATTTTAGCCACGAGCGCTATTCACCCCCCCCCCCTCTAGCGCGTCTCGATCCAACAGTAATCACCTTTATAGTCCACCCAGTTACGGGTGACGTTTGATGAAACCAAAGTACATAACTCCTTATGTAGGGAACCATGGTGACTTCAGGTCTAAGGACTAGTAGTCATACTAATAGCCACATGAGAAAGTATATGACACTCATATAACGATCCATGATACTTTCTCATGGTGGGTCATTCAGTATACATTCTCTAATGCATACCCATGTGTCAACTTGATATCTCTATATCCATGACTTGTGAGATCAAGTCATCGAGTTGACCTACATGCTAGTCTTATTGCATTAACATTGTCCCTGAATGTTAATACTCGACTAGGAATGATTAAGAGTAGTGTTCCCTATATCATATCACTATCGATTCAACCAATCGATTGATATAGGTAAGAACCTTCTATTCAAGGACGTTATTATACTTAGTTTATTTGGCATCAATACAAGTAAGTATAATAACCAAAAACCAAATGCCTTTATTTATATAGAATATGATACAACAAGTCCATAATACAATCATCAAATGATTGACTCTAGGGCTCTAGCTAACACTTCTCACATTTGTACTAATGTACAGGCATTGTGAAATAGCAGGGCGTTGACGAAGGGCGAGATAGTCCTACGAGCAGGCAATGGAGCATGGGTTGCTGCTGTTGCTATATGAACTTACTTTCTATATCTGCCCTCTGGGCTTGTAATAGAATTAGATGAATGTTGTTATGTGCCTGCTCTTACAAAGAACATCATTTCAGTCTCTTGTTTGGACAAGAAAGGCTTTTCTTTTATAATAATGAACAAATGTTGTTCTGTTTATTTAAAAGATATGTTCTACTGTAGTGCACCTTTGATGAACGAACTCTACATTCTAAACTTAGAGAACCCCATCTATAACATAAGTACCAAAAGGTTCAAGTCAATGAAATGAACCAAACCTATCTCTGGCATTGTCGCTTAGGTTATATAAATAAGAATCGCTTATCTTAGCTCCATAAAGATGGTTTGCTGGGCTCATTTGATTTCGAATCATATGAGACATGCGAGTCATGCCTACTGGGCAAGATGACCAAGACTCCCTTTAGTGGACACAGTGAACGAGCGATTGACTTGTTAGGACATATACATAGTGATGTATGTGGCCCTTTCAATGTCGCTGCCAGAGGTGGTTATAGGTACTTCATCACATTTACTGATGATTTCAGTAGATATGGTTATGTGTATCTGATGACACATAAATCACAATTCTTTGAAAAGTTAAAAGAATTCAATAATGAAGTACAACCCCAGCTAGGCAAGTGTATTAAAATACTTCGATCAGATCGAGGTGGTGAATACCTTAGCCATGAGTTTCGTGACTATCTAGCTGAGTGTGGGATCCTATCCCAACTCACTCTTCCTGGAACACCACAGTGGAATGGTATGTCCGAAAGGAGGAATCGTACTCTATTAGATATGGTACGATGTATGATGAGTCACACAGATCTTCCTATATCCTTTTAGGGATAAGCTCTAGATACAGCAACCTTCACACTTAACCATGTTCCATCCAAGGCTGTGATAAAGACACCATATAGGATATGGACTGGGAGAGATGCCCAGGTGTCTTTTATGAGGATTTGGGGTTGTGAGGCTTACGTTCGACGTCAAGTCTCGAGCAAACTGGGACCCAAATCTGTTAAGTGCTATTTTATAGGATATCCCAAGGAAACAAAGAGATATTGCTTCTACATTCCTAGTCAACACAAAGTGTTTGTGGCTAAGACTGAGGTATTTCTAGAAAGAGACTTTGTTTCTAGAAAAACTAGTGGGAGTATGTTCGATCTTGAGGAAGTTCAAGATATGGACCATAGCACTGAAGCCTTGATGGAAGTTGAACTGGAACCACAAATTGTTGTGGATGATGAGATTGTTCCGCAAGGAGTTGCGGAACAACAACCAGTTCAAGTAGACCTACCTCTTTGCAGGTCTGATAGGGTACGTCGTCAGCCTGAGAGATACTCATTTCTCTTGTCTGACCATGATGATGTTATGCTCATTAAGAATGAGCCTACCTCCTATCAGGAAGTTGTGATGCGACCAGATTCTGAGTCATCGCTAGAGGCCATGAGATCCGAGATGGAATCTATGTACACCAACCAAGTATGGGCTTTGGTTGATCCACCTGAAGGCGTCAAACCCATTAGGTGTAAGTGGGTCTTTAAGAGAAAGACTGACATGGATGGACTTATTACCTATAAGGGTCACTTGGTAGCTAAAGGTTTCAAGCAAATTCATGGTATTAACTATGATGAAACCTTTTCTCCAATAGCGATGTTTAAGTCCATTCGGATCTTGCATGTTATTGCAGCATACCACGATTATGAGATCTGGTAGATGGATGTCAAAACCACGTTTCTGAATGGAAACTTGCTCGAGGATGTGTACATGACACAACCTGAGGGTTTTGTAGATCCAAAACATACCGGCAGAGTATGCAAGCTGCATAAGTCCATTTATGGACTAAAGCAAGTTTCTCGGAGCTGGAATCTTCAATTTGATGATTCGATCAAATAGTTTGGTTTCATTAAGAATGACGATGAACCCTGTGTCTACAAGAAGGTTGTTGGGAACACAGTTGTCTTCCTTGTATTGTATGTGAATGACATACTACTCATTGGGAATGACATCCCTTTGCTGTAGTTTGTAAAGACTTGGCTAGGGAATTGTTTCTCAAAGAAGGACTTGTTAGTTAGAGCCCTAGAGCCAATCATTTAATGATTGTATTATGGATTTGTTGTATCATATTCTTATATAAATAAAGGCATTTGTTTTTTATTATTATACTTACTTGTATTGGTGCCAAATAAACTAAGTATAATAGCGTCCTTGAGTAGAAGGTTCTTACCTATATCAATCGGTTAGTTGAACCGATAGTGAGATGATATAGGGAACACTACTCTTAATCATTCCTAGTCGAATGTTAGCATTCAGGGACAATGTTAATGCAATAAGACTAGCATGTAGGTCAACTCGATGACTTGATCTCACAAGTCATGGATATAGAGATATCAAGTTGACACATGGGTATGCATTGGAGAATATATACTGAATGACCCGCCATGAGAAAGTATCATGGATCGTTATATAAGTGTCATATACTTTCTCATGTGGCTATTAGTATGACTACTAGTCCTTAGACCTGAAGTCACCATGGATCCCTACATAAGGAGTTATGTACTTTGGTTTCGTCAAATGTCACCCGTAACTGGGTGGACTATAAAGGAGATTACTGGGTATGTAACGAATTATGCAAAGGGATGTGAGTGATGTAGATGGGATTTATCCCTCCTATATGACGGAAGTGACAACGATATTCTTGATAGAGTGAGACCACGAAGTGCATGGTCACGAAGTGCATGGCCTATTAGATTGATTAGAGGATGATGACATGGTCTATGCCTCACATTGATCAATCTAGATGTCTAGGATAGAAGGACACTTGTCATATATTGTATGGAGTCACAATTAGTAGTCACAAGGTGATGTTGGATCTCGACATTCTTGTAACTTGGCCAGTAATGATGTTTTGCTAGATACCGCTCAGTACTTATGCTCCTAAATTGGTTTAGGGGCATTGCCAACGTTATAAGAACCTATAGGGTCACACACTAAGGACAATTAGATGGAGATTAGGTTCATATGATGAACCAAGAGGATTAGATTCATTTGATGAATCAAATTGGATTAAGAGTAATCCTAATTGGGCTAATTGAGTTGGACTCAAGTTGATTCATGTGTTCAATCAGTATAATTTAGATTATGACTCATTGAATCAATTTAATTAAATGAATTAGATTCATTATATTAAATTGGCTTGAATTAAATAGTTGGATTAGATCAACCATGAGAGAGATTAAGTCAAGTTTGACTTGACTTGAGAGGAAGAGGAAGAGTCAAATTTGACTTGACTTTATTCCACATTATTTGCGACTTGGCATTAAGTGGCAAATGATAAGGTGCCACATCATCATGTTTAGCACATGTGTGTGCCACCTCATGGAGGTTACAAATCTCTTTAATGACCACACTTAATGCAAAATGGGGGTTACACTTTTGTGAAAGTGGTCGGCCACTTTTGTGAAGGGAATGAATTTATTTTTCATTCAATTGTCATTTACATATTCTTCTTCCTCAAGTGCTCTCTCTTCTTGCTCTTCCTCTCCTCTCTTGGCCGAACACCATCTAGGTGCTAACACACCTATTGTTTGGTCTTCTCCACCTAATTAGTTCGTGTGGATACTTCTAGAGAGTTGTCTACTTTGACAACTTGAGATCCAGCATCACCTTGGACGAGCAGGATACGAAAAGGGCACGCATTGAAGGTATAAAGGGTTTCCTCTTTGTAAATCTAGTGTACATCTAGATTAGAAACTCGTACTCATAATTTTTGTTTTATTTCTACTTCGCACGGATCTAGTGGCTTGGGGCTTCGGGGTTTTTGCGACCCGAAAAAGTAATTTTCGCGGCCCGAAAAACCCAACAGTGGTATCAGAGCCACGTACGAAGTTTGTACGAGTTTAGTTTTTGTTTTTATGAAAAAAATTTAGTACTATAACATTCTGTAAATTTCTGATTTTTAGAGTTTTTATGGGTATTTTTCTCATAGAAGCGAAGCACAAGTGTTTCGACACTTGTAGGCTTCGACTACCGAGAAGTTTTTCCCGAAACGACAAGGTTTCGCCCAAAAACTTTTTGGGACAGCTGACTAAGGTGCTTTTGGATCGCTTAGGGACACTCTCGATGGTTAGATCGCGGGTAGGGGCGCTGCCCCTGGCCCCGCTAGGGGATTCATTCCGCGATTGCGCCTGAAAACCGTTAAACGGGACCGCTGGGAAATTTTACTCGTAAAAATTGTAAAAATTAGTATTAAAATTACAGAAAATTATGGAAATTAAATAATTTAGAATAATGTATAATTTGTGATAGTCATGGCCCAAAAGACCCAATCTGATTGGATTTGTGTTGTAATTCATATTACGGCCTACGCGCCGTTATTTGTGTTGTGCGTGTTGTATATTTGATTCGCTACCTGCGCGTCGTTCCTTTCTCTATTATTTATTCTTGTTGTAAATTAGTTTAGAATCGAATGTAACTCGAGTTTCAAAATTATATTGTACAAAATTGGAGCGGTGGAAGGTCCACTCGAGACGGAGTTACGAGAAGGGCGCGAGCAACACAAGGTGGTCAAGGGAAGGAGCTTGAGAAGCTGTTGACCCTAGGTTGACCATCCGATCTTCTCATTGGCTTGAGAAGATCGTATTAGGGCCATGACTAATCACAAATTAATTTAATTAATTGTTTGTGTATATGTGATGCATGATTAAGTAATTAATTAGTGCCTAACGATTAGATTAGATCTAAGTCGTGCACATGATGCACCTTTCGATTAGATTAGATCTATCGAGTATATGATATGCATCATCGTTTAGATTAGATCTAAATCATGTCAACTCTAATGCCTACCGTGCCGTGATACCTATCACTACCTCGATCATATGTATTGTTGAATCTGCCAAAGCAGAGCAACACACACTACAAGAAAAAAAGCTAATAGACAACGCTTTTAAAGCGTTATTTTTGTGTATGAAAAAGCGATGTTAAAGGCACTGCTGTTAAAAGTCTACTCAACGACAACACTTTTAAAGCGTTGTCGTTTGTAGCAAAGACAACGCTTTAACAACGCTTTAAAAGTGTTGTGTATTTTTTGCAAAAACATCTTTATTACAACGCTTTAAAAGCGTTGTTGTTTTTTGCAAAGACAACACTTGTGCAACGCTTTAAAAGCGTTGTCTTTAAAAAAAAAATTAAAAAAATCTATTTACAAAATCATTTTTTTATATTTACAAAACTATTAATTTTCTTTTACCATGTCTAAATTCGAATTTGACATATAAAATAGCATTAATTAGCTCAGCTAATGATTTCAAACTCGTACCAAACAATAGAATTCAACTACAAAGTATTATTATTTACAGGAGAATTCAACTATATATGCACAAAGACAGAATATTTCTGTTTCAAAGTAGTTAATAACATTCAAATTTAAAACAAAAAAAAAGCACAAAATAGCTAGCTGGCCTCGAAGACAACGTTCTGTATGCGTACTTCTACTAGATATATTGATCAAAATGGATTGACGGCTTGAGACTAGGACAAAACACCTACCACTGTGTATCTGTCACAGAAAATAATACCATCAGTATTATGCAAAAGAAATTTTCTGTGGTAATAGATGAAAATAAAGGTCACAGTTCACACCAAACAATAATTTTTAATAAAAAAGAATTAAGCATAAAATAACGGGGAATAGAGCTAATGAAAAATACATGTGCTACTTTGTTTCCGCCATGGAAATACAACAAAAAGAATAGCATAATTGGAGATGCTAGGGAAACCACTATGAGATGTAAATACATAATTAGAGATGCAGTGCAAAAAGAACAGCATATATTTCATTTGAGTTCTTACACATGACTAAAGTCGAAATCAGCATATGTTCTGATTTCTTTGGTTTGCATAACTTGTAGCTTTATCAAACACAATTTGACTTGAAATTTTCCAGTAGCAAATGTAGTTTTCTAATGTACTAAACTATACATATAAAATATGGCTTTGATTCTAGAGTGCAAATAAAGGATTTAAAAATTTAACATGTCAACATGAAGGTAGCAAAAAACCATTTTTGAACCAGTAAACATGGTATTTTCTACAAGATATTGAAGCCAACTATTGGATATTACCTGCCCTTTGATCGAGCATCTAGAAGTTGATGAGTTCTGTCAGTCATATTTTGTTTGACCTGAAGAGGTACGACAATCCCAAATTCATATTCCTATACTCATCTGATGTTTTTGGGCCATCAAGAAGGTAATGAACTTACATAAACTTTAACTAAAACAAGGTAATGAACTTACATAAACTTGAACGCACCTACTCATAAATATGATCTTGTATACATTCTACCAACTTCGATCGCACCTCATCAATTTCTTCTCGAGAATACTCCGCTTTTGTAAACTGTGAACATTAATGAAAAAAAATCAACATTGACTTTGCAAATTTTAAATAGTTTATTTCAAATAATTTGAGACATAAGCAAGAAAACATTACTATAGATAATTTCAACTTCTTCAACAATTTGTCTCATACTGCTGGAGGATGTACTGTGCTGAAGAAGTCTCCTGCCATAACAAGTTAAAGAGCAAATGCTAGAAAGCTATGTTTAACAAGGAAAATATGAGTTGAAAAATAGGATGAATTTATCAAATTATGGAAGGAAATGTGTCATGTATTTTTATTATCAAATCCTACAAATAGGAATTTTACTTGAGGACCCGGAGAATGTAAAAGTCAACACGATTAGCATTTCGTCAGACAAGTTGCATTACCATGATTAAAATAACCGTAGTAAATCATGTGAAATATGATATTATTACCACCTAGATACTATTAAATACTCACAACCTTCAGAATTGCCATAGTAGTAGCCCTTTTCAATCTTCAGAATATAAGGTCACCAATGGCAGAAATGACTTGTGCCGATCCTAAGCCATCAGCGGATGCGTGGTTGAACCTTAGAACAATGAGGAACCCACCACATGTGAACTTAGTAACCTGTTGTTTTAATGCAAGCACCAAAGTTACTTAGGATCAGATAACCGCAGCATTGCAACATCCAATTGATCCTATTATTCTCTATGATGACGCAGAAGTCATGCTTAAAGCTAAGAGAGCTAGTTACACAAATGGTAATCTCCATGATTGAGGCATAAATAAATTAATGTAAGCATGGTCTGATTTCTTTTCTAGCATCAATGTGGATTCTTGTTGAAGAAGATAAGCATAAATTGGAGACAAGAACAAGACATGAGTTTCAACTACTCGAGTCTGCAATGCTAGTCGGAAATACTCTAGCTTTTGTTCTGGCAAAGAGAATGTCTAAATTTGAATGCAGAACTAAGTTGATTTAGAGCTAACGTTATTTTTTTCTCTTTTCTAAAAACAAAATTCCAAAACAGGATATATTTACGAGTAAATCTTGATGATATATTAGAGAAGTTGGATGATTTGGATAATCTCTCAATTAAGACTACAAGGTTGAACTTAGATGGTTCGTTCAACAGAACTAATGGTTCGTTGAGGAAGAAAAGAACATGCTAGTCATCAAACCAACTGGGTTCCACTGTTCTTGTCATTTCTTCAAAAACCTTACTGCTGCAGTTTCAATGTTCCAGCGGTGGATAACCACTGTTTCAGCAGATTATCATTAAGGATAAACAATGTAACTTAGATTGAAATTTAGGATAAGTTATGAACTTTGACCCGATCGAAGTCCTTCTTGCTTCCAGATCTAGAACTAAAGATCCAGGGGTTTGAATCTTTCTAGCAACAAATCGATTTGAGAAGCAAACTAGTAACAAATCTGGAGCATTCAAGTGAATCAAACAAAGATTTCAGGTTATTCAATTTCTATTCCGCTTGATCTAGCAAGAATGAAGCCGCGGGTTTGTACAGTCCTAAATTGTGTTGGCTCTCTGTTATTTTTTCCATTTCTAAATACAGTAAAATTGCTTACCTGAATCATCATCAAGGTATTGGCAGGACTGGTCTTGAGATCGGTGTAGGGTAGGATGTCGTTCTGCTCGAGCATCATGGGGCGCTACAGATAGTTGACGTCGGCAAGGTTGCAATTGGCGGAGGCGGCCATGATCCAGACGCCCTCCCCAGTGCACTCGATCCGGGGCTCGCAGCCTTCCAGCTGCACAATCCGGTCGGTGATCGGGTAGTACGGAACCAGGGCCAGGGCCAGCGCCTAGCAGATGACCTCAGCGGGGTTCTGGCCGTGATTGTAAATGTGGAGGGAGTCGACGAGGCCACGGTGGGTCGGGTATCATCCGATCTAGTCGAGCGTTAGCGATCCCGGAGGCGTCGGCTCCGCCGGTCGGACGTAGCCCTCGGAAGTCTTCCTGATGGTTAAGGTCATGTGCTCCGCCGCGGGCTCTCCGACCTCGGTCTTCCCCGCGACCGTGATGGAGAAAGTCCCCTCGCAACCTCCTCCCTTAGCACCGAGAAGAATCCTTGCTTCTTCACCCCGCGACCGTGATTAGGGCATTTGCGTGAAGGAATTCAGAGGAGAGGAGGTTCGCGGAGAGGAGTTCGCCGGAGAGGGGTTTGCTGGAGAGGAGGTGAGAGGAGGAGTTGGAAGGAGAGGGTGTGAGAGGGGTTCGGGAAGATAGGCATGAGATGAGGAGTTGTGAGAGGGGTTCGGGAAGATAAGCATGAGATGAGGAGTTGTGAGAGTGAAACCTAAGGGTACTTGATCCAACGGTTTGTATTATCCCAGATTTAGATGAGGGTTTTACAATACAGAACACTTTTTAAAAATCGTTGTCGTAGACACTAAAAAAATACTAATAGACAACGCTTTTCAAAAAGCATTGTGTTTGACCCATAAAAATCACTAATAGACAAAAGTTTTTAAAAAAGCGTTGTTTATTAGTAAGAAAATAAAGAAATAGACAACGTTTTTCACTTAAAGCGTTGTTAAAAAGAAAAATACAATGCTTTTTAAAAAAAGCGTTGTCTTTTAAGTGTTGTAAAATCCCAATTTTCTTGTAGTGACATATTATCTAGGTAGGGTACGGAGGGAAAATCTTGGTCCCCCTTATCAACGCATGGGCGAATACAAACTCAATTAGATTGAGTATTCCTAGTTAACTCAGTTGGATCGAGTACAACTATAGGCATTCTTCCAACAGTTGGAAATATAGGACATAATCACATTTATATTAATTCTTGGGCGTATTAGCCAAAGCTAACTCAAGTTTTAATATAACTACAGATAATGATCCTATAAACAAGAGTTGCATAGAGATGTAACTGATAAATCGTTACCTACCGATCAAACTAAGTCTTGGCCGATTTAGCCAAAGCTAACTCAAGGGTTAGTATGATGTGGATCTTGTCCCACATGAATTATAGAATTCAGTGGGAGCATCATTTAGTTAAAGACCTAATTAAATGATTTAAAAGAATATGATATTTATTTTCTGCATTTTTCTGTAGTAGATAACCATAACGTCGAATACGAACACTTTCTCCCTACTTTCTGTCCTTGAGAAGGACAAGCTCAACGGAGCAAATTTCCCGGACTGGTACAGGAACTTGAGAATAGTTCTCACCCAGGAACGTAAACTGTACGTTTTGGAGCAACCCATTCCGGAGGCACCTCCTGCCAATGCCACGCGAGCTGACAAAGATGCTTACAAGAAGCATCAAGATGACGCATTAGATGTGTCCTGTCTAATACTCACGACAATGAACTCTAAGCTTCAGAAGCAACACGAGTTAATGGGCGCTTACGAAATGGTTGAACATCTTCGTCAACTGTATCAAGGACAAGCGAGGCATGAGAGATTTGAGATCTCAAGGGTACTATTTCAGTGAAAGATGTCAGATGGGGCTCCTGTAGGCCCATATGTACTCAAAATGATTGGGTACATAGAAAACCTACAGAGGTTGGGATTCCCGCTTGGCCAAGAGCTGGCCACTGACCTGATTTTGCAATCCTTGTTAGATCGTTATAGTCAGTTCATGCTAAATTACAATATGAACAAAATTGACAAGCCACTGCCCGAGCTGCTAAGCATGTTAAGAACTGCTGATATGAACTTTAAGAAGGCAAAGCCCCACTCTGTTCTGATGGTTCAGAAACACAAGGGCAAGGGCAAGCCCAAAGGCAAAGGAAAGTCCCAAGCCAAGGGCAAAGGCAAGGCACTGAAGCCTAAAGGAGGGGTCGCCAAGGATGCTACCTGCTTCCACTGCGGTCAGACCGGGCACTGGAAGAGGAACTTCAAGGTGTACCTGGAAGATCTTAAGAAGAAGCGAAGTGAGACTTCCATTTCAGGTATAGATGTTATAGAAGTCAATCTATCTATTTCTTCATCATGGGTATTAGATACCAGATGTGCATCTCACATTTGTACTAATGTGCAGGTGCTGAGAAATAGCAGGGCATTGACGAAGGGCGAGGTGGACCTACGTGTAGGCAATGGAGCACGAGTTACTGCTGTTGCTGTAGGAACTTATCATCTATCTCTGCCCTCTGGACTTGTATTAGAATTAGATGAATGTTGTTATGTGCATGTATTAACAAAGAACATAATTTCAGTTTCTTGTTTGGACAAGAAAGGTTTCTCTTTTATAATTAAGGACAAATGTTGTTCTGTTTATTTAAAAGATATGTTCTATTGTAGTGCACCTTTGATGAACGGACTCTACATTCTAGATCTTGAAAGCCCTATCTATAACATAAATACGAAGAGGTTCAAGTCAAATGACATGAACCAAACCTATCTCTGGCATTGTCACTTAGGTCATATAAATGACAACCGCTTATCCCAGCTTCATAAGAATGGTTTGCTGGACTCATTTGATTTTGAATCTTATGAGATGTGCGACTCATGCCTACTAGGCAAGATGACCAAAACTCCCTTTAGTGGGCACAGTGAGAGAGCGACTGACTTGTTAGGTCTTATACATAGTGATGTATGTGGCCCTTTTAATGTCGCTACTAGAGGCGGTTATAGGTACTTCATCACATTTACTGAAGACTTCAGTAGATATGGGTATGTGTACTTGATGACACATAAGTCAGAATCCTTTGAAAAGTTCAAAGAATTCAAGAATGAAGTACAGAACTAGCTTGGCAAGAGTATTAAGATACTTCGATCAGATCGATGTGGAGAATACCTTATCCATGAGTTTCGTGACTACCTAGCTAAGTGTTGGATTCTATCCCAACTCACTCCTCCTGGAACACCACAGTGGAATGACGTATCCGAAAGGAGGAATCATACCCTATTAGATATGGTGCGATCTATGATGAGTCACACCGATCTTCCGACATACCTTTAGGGCTATGCTCTAGACACGACATCTTTTATACTCAACCGAGTTCCATCCAAGGCCGTGATAAAGACACCATATAGGATATGGATTGGGAGAGATGCCCAGGTGTCTTTCATGAGGATTTGGGGTTGTGAGGCTTACGTTCACCGTCAAGTCTCAGACAAGTTAGGACCCAAATCTGACAAGTGCTACTTTATTAGATATCCCAAGTAAACTAAGGGATATTACTTCTACATTCCCAGTTAGCACAAGGTAGTTGTGGAAAAGACTAGGATCTTTCTAGAAGGGGACTTTGTTTCTAGAAAGACTAGTGGGAGTACGTTCGATCTTGAAGAAGTTAAAGATATGGACCATAGCACTGAAGCCTCGATGGAAGTTGAACTAGAACCACAAAGTATTGTGGATGATGTTGTTCCACAAAGAGTTGAGGAACAACAACCAGTTCAAGATGCAGGTCTGATAGGGTACGTCGTCAGCCTGAGAGATACTCATTTCTCTTGTCTGACCATGATGACGTTATGCTCATAGAGGATGAGCCTACCACCTATCAGGAAGCTGTGATGAGACCAGATTCCAAGAAATGGCTAGAGGCCATGAGATCCGAAATGGAATCCATGTACACCAACCAAGTATGGACTTTGGTTGATCCACCTGAAGGGTAAAACCTATAGGGTGTAAGTGGGTCTTTAAGAGAAAGACTGACATGGATGGACTTATCTATAAGGTGTTAGCTAGAGCCCTAGAGCCAATCATTTGATGATTGTATTTTGGACTTGTTGTATCATATTCTATATATAAATAAAGGCATTTGGTTTTTGGTTATTATACTTACTTGTATTGGTGCCAAATAATCTAAGTATAATAACGTCCTTGAGTAGAAGGTTCTTACCTATATCAATCGATTGGTTGAATCGATAGTGAGATGATATAGGGAACACTATTCTTAATCATTCCTAGTCGAGTATTAACATTCAGGGACAATGTTAATGCAATAAGACTAGCATGTAGGTCAACTCGATGACTTGATCTCACAAGTCATGGATATAGAGATATCAAGTTGACACATGGGTATGCATTAAATAATGTATACTGAATGACCCGCCATGAGAAAGTATCATGGATCGTTATATGAGTGTCATATACTTTCTCATGTGACTATTAGTATGACTATTGGTCCTTAGACCTGTAGTCACCATGGTTCCCTACATAAGGAGTTATGTACATTGGTTTCATCAAACATCACCCGTAACTGGGTGGACTATAAAGGTGATTACTGGGTATATAACGAATTATGTAGAGGGATATATGTGATGTAGATGGGATCTATCCCTACAAGTAGACTCACTCGATCAAATGAGCTCAACATCTCATGTGGACTCATTTGGGCATGGCCATGCACTTCGTGGTCTAATGAGGTATGCCACCTCATGGAGGTTACACCTCCCATTCCATTTAATGTGGCCGGCCACATTAAATGAGGGAGTTATGTGTGTGGCCGGCCACACTAAAGGGTGGAGGGGGTTTTCATTTGGTGGTATTCATGAGTGGTAATTGCTTCTCCTTCTTCCTAGCTTCTTCCTCCTCTTTGCTTGCTGTTGCCGAGAGTTTTCATGGAAGGAGAAGGTGGTTGAGTGAGTTCCAAGAGAATAAGGAAGAGTGAAGGTCACAAAGGAGGATACAACTTCTTGAGTGTATGAGATTCTTTTTGCATCCTCTCTTTTTCCTTCCTTTCAAATCCTACCCGAGAGCCCTAGAAAGTGCTAGCACACTTGGGGTGCTCTCTTCTCCATCCTTGAGTGTTAGAGAACACATCTTGTTCGTGTGGATATCACAATAGAGTTGTCTACGTTGACAATTTCGAGATCCGGCGTACCTTGGACTTGCGGGATTGCGAAGGGCACGCATCAAAGGTATAAAATGTTTTTCCTTTGTAGATCTACTGTAGATCATAGTTTGAAACTCGTACTCATATTTTGAAATCCATCCTTCGCACGAGATCCAGTGGCATGGGTGATTCGGGGTTTCCGCGACGCGAAAAGCGGTTTTCGCGGCGTGAAAAACCCAACAGTGGTATCAGAGCCACGTGCGAAGCAAGTACTAGTTTAGATTCATATTTTTATGAAAAATATGGATCTGTAAACTTTCTGTAAATTCATGTTTTTATAGTTTTAATGGGTATTTTTCTCGTAGAAGCGAAGCACAAGTGTTTAGACACTTGTAGGCTTCGACTACCGAGAAGAATTTTCCGAAACGGCAATGTTTCGCCCCAAAATTTTTTGGGACAGTGGTCTTAGGCGCTGTTAGATCACAAAGGAACCCTCGCGATGGTTAGATCGCGGGTAGGGGCGGTGCCCCTGGCCCCGCAAGGGGATTCGTTCCGCGATTGCGCCCGAAAACGCTAATCGGGACCGCCGGGAAAAATTTACTCATAAAATTGTAAAAATTATAAAATAATTGCAGAAAATTATGAAAAATATATAATTTTTAATTATATATTAATTTTGTGATAGTCATGGCCCAATCGACCCAAATTGGATTTGGAAATGTGTTGTAATTCATAATACAGCCTGCATGCCGTTATGTGATGTGCGTGTTGTATTTATTTTATTTTATTTTCTCGACCTGCACGTCATGCCTTTCTCTTATATTTTGGTTGTAAATTAGATTTAGACTCGAATGTAACTCGAGTTTCAAAATTGTAATGAAATTTTGAAGCGGTGGAAGGTCCACACGAGACGGAGTTACGAGGAGGGCGCGAGCAACACAAGGTGGACAAAGGAAGAAGCTTGAGAAGCTGTTGACCTTAGGTTGACCATCCGATCTTCTCATTGGCTTGAGAAGATCATAGTAGGGCCATGACACAATCATAAAATAATTAATTACTTATATGTATGTGATGCATGTTTAATTATGTAGTTAATTAGTGCCTAGCGATTAGATTAGATCTAAATCGTGCACATGATGCACCCTTCGATTATATTAGATCTATCGAGTATATGATACGCATCATCGTTTAGATTAGATCTAAAACCATATCAACTCGTAATGCCTACCATGCTGTGATACCTACCACTACCTCGATCGCATGTTGTTGTTCAATCTGCCAAAGCAGAGCAACATATACTATCTTGGTAGGGTACGGAGGGACAGTCTTGGTCCCGCCTATCAACGCATGGGTGAGTACAACTCAATTAGATTGAGTATTCCTAGTTTACTCAGTTGGATCGAGTACAACTATAGGCATTCTTCCAACGGTTGAAAAGGTAGGTCAAAATCACGTTTATATTAACTCTTGGGCGTATTAGCCAAAGCTAACTCGAGTTTTAATATAAATGCAGATTTTAACCTATAAACAAGAGTTGCATAGAGATGTAATTGGTAATCGTTACCTACCGATCATACTAAGTCTTGGGCGTATTAGCCAAAGCTAACTCAAGGGTTAGTATGATGTGGATCTTGTCCCACATGAATTATAGAATTCAGTGGAAGTGTCATTTAGTTAAAGGCCTAATTAAATGATTAAGAATATGATATTTATTTCTGTATTTATTTCTGTTGTAGATTATCATGATGTCGAATACGAACACCTTCTCTCTGCGATCTGTCCGTAAGAAGGACAAGCTCAAAGGAGCAAATTTCCTGGACTAGTACAGGAACCTGAGAATAGTTCTCACCTAAGAACGTAAACTGTACGTTCTGGAGTAACCCATTCCGGAGGCTCCTCCTACCACTGTCACGCGAGCAGACCGAGATGCTTACAAGAAGCATCAAGATGACACGTTAGATGTGTCCTGTCTTATGCTCGCGACCATGAACTCTGAGCTTCAGAAGCAACATGAGTTGATGGGCGCTTACGATATGGTTGAACATCTTTGTCACCTATATCAAGGACAAGCAAAGCACTGGAAGAGGAACTCCAAAGAATACCTGGAAGATCTTGAGAAGAAGAGAAATAAGATTTCTACTTCTGGTATACATGTTATAGAAGTCAACCTCTCTATTTCTTCATCGTGGGTATTAGATACCGGATGTGCTTCGCACATTTGTACTAATGTACAAGCGCTGAGAAATAGCAGGGCACAACGAAGGGTGAGATAGACCTACGAGTAGGCAATGGAGCACGGGTTGCTGCTATTGCTGTAGGAACTTACCATCTATCTCTGCCCTCTGGGCTTGTACTAGAATTAGATGATTGTTGTTATGTGCCTATTTTAACAAAGAACATTATATCTGTTTCTTGTTTGGACAAGAAAGGTTTTTCGTTTATAATAAAGAACAAATGTTGTTCCGTCCATTTAAACGATATGTTCTATTGTAGTGCACCTCTGATAAACGGACTCTATATTCTAGACCTTGAGAGCCCTATCTATAAAATAAATACCAAGAGGTTCAAGTCAAAGGACATGAACCAAACCTACCTCTGGCACTGTCGCTTAGGTCATATAAATGACAAGCACTTATTCCATCTCCATAAGGATGGTTTGCTGGACTCATTTGATTTTGAATCTTATGAGACGTGCGAGTCATGCCTATTAGGCAAGATGACCAAGACTCCCTTTAGTGGGCACAGCGAAAGAGCGACTGATTTGTTAGGACTCATACATAGTGATGTATGTGGCCCTTTCAATGTCACTGCTAGAGGTGGTTATAGGTACTTCATCACAGTTACTAATGATTTCAGTAGATATGGTTATGTGTACTTGATGACACATAAGTCTGAATCCTTTGAAAAGTTCAAAGAATTCAAGAATGAAGTACAGAACCAGCTTGGCAAGAGTATTAAGATACTTCGATCCGATCGAGGTGGAGAATACCTTAGCCATGAGTTTCGTGACTATCTAGCAGAATGTGGGATCCTATCCCAACTCACTCCTCCTGGAACACCACAGTGGAATGGTGTATCCGAAAGGAGGAATCGTACCCTATTAGATATGGTGCGATCGATGATGAGTCAAACAGATCTTCCGACATACCTTTGGGGCTATTCTCTAGACACGACAGCTTTTATACTCAACCGAGTTCCATCCAAGGCCGTGATAAAGACACCATATAGGATATGGACTGGGAGATATGCCCAGGTGTCTTTCATGAGGATTTGGGGTTGTGAGGCTTACGTTAGACGTCAAGTCTCAGACAAATTAGGACCCAAATTTGACAAGTGCTACTTTATTGGATATCCCAAGGAAACTAAGGGATATTACTTCTACATTCCCAGTCAGCACTGTTAGAGTGTATACTGAAAGCCTAAGCTTTTGTATACATTTATTTTGAATAAAGAATCACATTTGGTCAAATTGTCTACATTTGTTGTAGTTGTTCAATTAATTTATATTGTAGATAACATTGTATGTGGTGTCACATACAGAAGATGATGTTATCAGTACCTTATAAATTATAAACAGTAGCTCACGACCAAAATGGAAAGGAACAAACCATTGGAAGGTCATAGTGTAATTAGGAATTAGTTTATCTTAACTATATAATTACACTAGTACACTTAGAGTGTATTGAGTAGGACCATTCGAGGTCGTTTCTTCTATACTGACTTTATAAAGAAACAAAGACCTCAGTTATTATAGAAGTGTGTGCTCTTAATCTTAATATAATAACAAACACATATATTTGATATATATTTTTTTAATTTATCAATGGGTGAGATTTAGTTCGATAAATCAATAACCCTGATATGTTGGGAAATGATATCACTTATAATGTGTGTTGTTGATTATAGAAGGAAACTGTGTCCTAGTAATCTAGGTTGATAATGCCCCCAAGATGAGCTCATAAAGATTGTCATGTTAAACGCTGTATGTGGACTTAGTCCGACATGACAATAAGGTTGAGTGGTACTATTCTTGGATGAAGATATTAATTAAATGAGTTGTCAGTAATTCACTTAATTAGTGGACATTTGACATCTTAAACACAGGGAGACTAACACACTCATAATAAGAAGGAGCCTAAAAATATAATTTGGGATTGGTGCGGTAGTTCAATAATAGTTCTCTAGTGGAATGAATTATTATTGATAAAATTAAGTTGTGTGTTCGGGGTGAACATGGGATGCTTAATTTTAGCGGGAGACCAAAACCAATTCCTCCTCTCGGTCCCTATCATAGCCTCTTATTTATAGAGTACTATACCCGCCTATACCCACCTTCATACCCATGAGAAGGGGGCCGGCCAAGCTAGCTTGTGGATCAAGCTAGGGCAGTCCAAGCCTTGATTCATGGGTAGCCGGCCCTAGCTTGAACCCAAATTTAGGTGGTCGGCCCCATTAAATTTAAAAGAATTTTAATTTTAAAATTTTCTTATGTGGAAGATATAATTTATTGGAGAGAATTAAAATTAAAATATCTCTTCTACAAAAGATTAAGAAAAGTGATTAGATTTCTTTCCTTATTTGTAGATAGTAATGATGTTTTATTTTTTTCTCTTTGAAAATTATTCACATGTTGAAAAATTAAAATTATAGAAATTTCTTTTTATCAACCATGAAGGGATTATAAAGGGAAATTTTATTTTTTAAAATTTCCAAAGACAAATAAGGAATTTTTAATTATTGATTAAAAATTGTCTTGTTTGCTCTCCATGAGGTGGCCAGCCATGATGAATTAATTAGGAAATTTTATTGAATTTTTATTTATTAATTGTTGTCAAGGAAAGTTAAGGAAATTTTATTGTAATAAAATTTCCTTATTTACCAAAGCTAAGGAATATAAAAGAGGGGGTTGGGGTGCCTTCATGTGACACAACCTCTATTATTCTTCTCCCTCTTTTCTTCCTTGGTGTGGCCGACCCCTTCAAGCTTTCTCTTCTCCTTGTTGTGGCCGAACCTCTTCTCCAGTTTGGAGATCAAGTTGTGGTCGGATACAAGCTTGGAGAAGAAGGAGAGAAAGCTTATATCCCTTGGAGCATTGGTGGTGTTTTCTCTTCATCCTTGGAGGTGCACTTGCGTTGGCCGAATCTTACAAGGAGGAGAAGAAGGTGTTTTGGTGGTTTCTCATCTCGGAAGATCGTTGCCCACACAACGTCCGAGGTTAGAAGAGGAATACGGTAGATGATCAAGAGGTCTTTCTAAAAGGTATAACTATTATTTTCCCTTTACGCATCATACTAGTTATTTTTGGAAATAAATACCAAATACAAGAGGCATACGATTCTAGTATTTCGAATTTGTTTTCGATACTGTGTTCTTTGTTTTTTTTCTTTTCCTTGTGATTTGATTGTTCATTTCGGTTAACCTAAAGTTATTTTAAGAAATTAAATATTAGTTTTCCTTAAAAGGCTTTGTCAAGTCGGTGGTGGTTGCTCCCATATCCAAGAAGGCCATGTGCCTCGCCACGTCAGTACTGGAAGCCAATTTTGGAAATTAATGTTTAATGGAATTAATAACCTAGGTGATTTGGATCGAACGTGTTAAGTTCCTCAGGAGATCTAAGTCAAAACCTAAAAGAACAAATTGATTAAACTTAGGATCAAACGTGTTAAGTTCTGCAGGCGATCCAAGTTTAATTTAAAAGAACACATAGTAGCTAGGAAAAGGTTCAGACCTTTGTACAAAATTTTTGTACAGTGGAACCATTAGGTTTTCCGAGTAGCAACCAACAATTGGTATCAAAGATAGGGTTTTGCCTCTGTGTATTTGGTATTAGTTTAATTATGCACATGTCATACATAATTTAGGCAGGTTAATAGTAGGATGTGCTAACTTTGTGGATGCAGGATCCAACTATTATGGCTTATAGTTTTTATGTGTGTGATTGGACCCTTGGACATGTCAAGGGCAATTATATGTGTGTGCATAATTGTATTATAAAATACAGCAGGAGCTGTATTTAGTTTTATTAGGATTTTATTTTTGATCTAGTTACATGTACATTCCTTTTATGGAATATAGGATCGATGGATGTAAATTTTTATTTTATGTTCAATCTTGTTTACATGTACATTCCTTCGAGGAATATAGGATCGAAAAATGTAAAATTCTATATGTGTCGCGTATCTAATCTTGCAAGGCGTGGAACCTTTTGAGGACCAGAGGCGCAACGGAACAAGGAGCAAGATGGATGCGACAGCAAGATCCGGTGGCAGTGGCCAAATACGGAGGACAACAATAGATAAAAGCCATAATAGTTGAAAATTAGTTTTTCATTTATTGCTTTTATATTGTGCTGTGTGTGCATGTTAGTATACATGTCTAGTAGGCTAGCATAGTCAAAATTCCTCATTTATAAATAACTAAGTGGGAGAGGGATTTTAAATAAATTCCACGGTCTCCATTACTGGTTTGTAAGTGATGCAAACAAGCTTGCGCGTTGGCTCTGAGTGCCTTCCTCCATATCGGATGAGCTTAATTTGTGGATCACTAGAACAAACTTCCATTTTGGATGACCATAGGAAGTTAATTAAGAGCGTGTGATCTTCCCCATCGGAAGGAGCACAATCTTATTAATGGACTTAGTGTCAAGTAGTGGTATACACTTAGGCACGTCTAATAGTATCCTCCCCATCGGAGTCACTGCTATTATTCGTGTGACCAAAGGATACCAACTATTAATTTTATTTGTCAAAAAGTTAGGTTGACAGGATAATAAAATTAATGGGTTAAACCCTCCTTTTTACAAATGCTGAATTTGTATACGTCCACACTATCGTGGCATACAATATTCGTGGTGTTTTGAGGTGTTAGTTAATTTAAAATAGTATTGTTTGAGGAATCAATATTATTCTAAATTTAGAGTTCTGACCAAAAGTTATTTGTGATTCTTAGGATGACTTTCAACCCACTGTCCATCATACTACAACAGAATAGACTTATTGGTCCTAACTACATAGATTGGAAAAGGAACCTGGACATTGTTCTTACTGCTGAAAGCCATAAGTTTGTACTGACTGAGCATTATCCTGATGCACCTACTAGTGAATCTACCCAAGAGGAGATTGAATATCATAAGAAATGGGTAAAGGCAGATGAGATGGCGCGGTGCTACATTTTGGCTTCAATGTCAAATGTATTGCAACATCAGCATCAAGATTTACCAACAGCTTATGATATTATGAACAATCTCAAGGAACTCTTTGGTCATCAGGATCGGGCTTCTAGACAAGAAGCCATGAGAAAGATAATGACAGCCACCATGCAAGAGGGTACTCCTGTGAGGGATTATATCCTAAAGATGATGGCTTATCTGAACGAAATACAGATCCTTGGAGGAGAAATTGATGGGGAAACCCAGATCGATATGATCCTCAATTCGTCTGAATTACAATATGAACAAAAGGGTATATTCATTGGCGGAACTACTGACAGAACTTCAGGCAGCAGAAGGTTTGTTTCGTCACAATTCTCATATTCACTATGCTGAAAATGGTTCTACTTCTAAACCGAAGGGAAAGAAGAAGAAGAAACAAGTTGGTTCAGCAAAGAAAGTGAATAAATCTCAGAGTACAGGACCTAAAGCTGGAATGAAAAAGCCGAAGGGCAAGTGCTTCATCTGCAAGCAGTCAGTGCATTGGAAGGCGGACTGTCCTCGTAGGAATCTGAACAACAAAGGTATATCTCGTGCTCTAGTTGTTGAAACATGTTTAGCAGTGTTATCTACCAGCACCTGGTGTATAGATACGGGAGCCACTGATCATGTCTACAATTCCTTGCAGGGGTTCCAGGAAACCCGACGACTATCTGAAGGAGAGTTTACTGTTTACATGGGCAATGCTACTAAGGTGGCGGCTGTTGCAGTGCAAGATGTCTACTTATCTTTTAATAGGAATAGAAATTTGGTTTTAAGAAATTGTCTTTATGTACCCAGTTTTAGAAAGAATTTAATTTTAGTTTCTAAACTGTTTTTGGATGGATATTCAGTTTCATTTAGTAACGATGTAGTTATTAAGAGAAATAAAGTGATTATCTGTTCTGGTGCATTAGCTGGCAATTTGTATATTTTAAATCAAATTTCTTCCACAAAGCAAAACATGGAAATTTATAACTCATCTTTTAACTCGAATAATAGAAAAGAACCTTCGGAAATGAACCAAGTATATATTTGACATCTAAGGCTTGGTCATATTAACTTAAGTAGGATTCAGAGGCTTATAGTCGATGGACTTTTGGGTTCATTAGAGTTGGAAAATTTTCCAACTTGTGAATCTTGCTTAGAAGGTAAAATGATCAAGAGACCTTTCAAGGCCAAGGGGTATAGAGCCAAAGAAGTGTTAGAATTGGTTCATTCTGATTTGTGTGGTCCTATGTCTATCCAGGCAAGAGGAGGTTTTGCATATTTTGTCTCTTTTATAGACGATTATTCAAGATACAGATACATTTACCTAATGCACCGCAAGTCCGAGTGCTTTGATAAGTTCAAAGAATATAAGGCTGATGTGGAGAAATGACTAGGTAAAACTATCAAGACACTACGGTCTTATCGTGGTGGCGAATACCTCTTAGGAGAGTTTAGGAATTACTTATCAGAGGCCGGGATTCAATCCCAACTGTCCTTACCTGGTACACCCCAACAGAATGGTGTGGCAGAACGAAGGAATAGGTCTCTTATGGAGATGGTTAGATCGATGATGAGTTATTCAGAATTACCAAATTCATTTTGGGGATACGCTCTGGAAACAGCAGTGTACATTCTGAACATAGTACCTTCTAAATCAGTTTCTTCTACTCCCACAGAATTATTGAATGGGCGAAAGCCCAGTCTAAGACATATTCGGATTTGGGGTAGTCCAGCACATGTGCTGAAACCAGATGCTGATAAAGTTAGAATCTCGTACAGAAGTTCGCGTGTTTGTGGGGTATCCCAAAGGAACGAAAGGTGGTTTATTTTATAGTCCTAAAGACCAGAAGGTCATTGTTAGCACCAATGCCCAGTTTTTATAAGAAGACTATATAATGGATCACAAGCCCAGTAGCAAAGTTGTTTTAGATGAACTTAGAGAGGACATGTCTACTTCAGTACCAACAGTACAAGATGATGTACCACAAGAGACTGCAACACGTGTCACACATGATACACAATCACAGACAGTGCCTCGTCGTACTGGGAGGGTTGTAAGGCAGCCTGAAAGATTCATGTTTTTGGGAGAGTCTTCGGACTTGATCCCGGGTAAACATGAACCTGATCCCCGAACATATGATGAAGCACTCCAAGATATAGATGCAGCATCTTGGCAAAAGGAAAGGAATTCTGAAATAGAGTCTATGTACTCTAATAAGGTCTGGGAGCTTGTAGAACCACCTGATGGTGTAAAAGTCGTTGGATGCAAGTGGATCTACAAAAGGAAAAGAGGGACAGACGGGAAGGTAGAAACCTTCAAAGCTAGGCTTGTTGTGAAAGGGTACACTCAGAAAGAGGGAATCGATTATGAGGAGACCTTTTCACCGGTAGCCATGCTTAAGTCTATCCGGATACTCTTATCCATTGCTGCTCATATGGATTATGAGATTTGGCAAATGGATGTCAAGACAGCTTTCCTTAATGGAAGTCTTGAAGAGAACATCCATATGAAGCAACCAGAAGGGTTCATTGAAAAAGGCAAAGAGCATCTAGTGTGCAAGCTCAATCGGTCCATTTATGGACTGAAGCAAGCTTCAAGGTCTTGGAACGTTCGGTTTAATGAAGTAATCTAGTCATATGGATTTATTCAGTGTCCGGATGAGTCTTGTGTATACAAGAAGTGTAACGGAAACGTGGTGGTATTTCTTGTACTATACGTAGATGATATTTTGTTAATTGGCAACAATGTCAATGTATTATCGGACATAAGGGTATGGTTGTCCAAACAATTTGATATGAAGGACTTAGGAGATTGTGCACATATTCTTGGGATCAAAGTTTTAAGGGATCGCAAGAAAAGAATATTGTGTCTGTTCCAAGCTTCATATATAGATACAATCCTTGCTCATTTTAGCATGTAGAATTCCAAGAAAGGTTTCTTACCTTTTAGGCATGGAGTAGCTCTATCTAAAGAGATGTCTCCAAAGACATCAAAGGAGATAGAGGACATGAAAACAGTTCCATATGCTTCGGCTGTAGGAAGCTTAGTGTATGCAATGCTATGTACGAGACTTGATATCTGTTTTGCCGTGGGCATGGTTAGCAGATATCAGAGTAACCCTGGACAAGGACATTGGACTGCGGTAAAGCATATATTAAAGTACCTGAGAAGGACTAGAGATTATATGCTAGTTTACCAAGTAGACGATTTGCTCCCTGTGGGTTACATGGATTCAGATTTCCAATCAGATAGGGACAACAGTAAGTGTACATCAGGCTATGTGTTTACTTTAGGAGGTGGAGCAATTGCATGTACGAGTGTTAAGAAGAAATGCGTTTCAGACTCAACCATGGAAGCTGAGTACAGCCTCTGAGGCGGCTAAAGAAGCATTATGACTCAGGAACTTTCTAATGGACTTAGATGTGATTCCTGGTTTGCCCAAAATCAACACAATTTATAGTGATAATAGCGGTGCAGTTGCAAACTCAAAGGAACCACGAGCCCATAAGGCAAGTAAACATATAGAGCGCAAGTACCACCTGATACGAGATATCGTAAAGCGAGGAGAAGATGTCATCGCCAAGATTACATCAGTAGATAACCTGGCAGATCCTTTCACTAAGGCCCTTCCAGCAAAAGCTTTTGATCGGCATGTGGAGGGAATGGGAATCAGATGTATGACAGAAGATATGGCAGCTAAGTAATTAGTATAAGTGGGAGATTGTTAGAGTGTATACTGAAAGCCTAAGCTTTTGTAAACATTTATTTTGAATAAAGAATCACATTTGGTCAAATCGTCTACATTTGTTGTAGTTGTTCAATTAATTTATATTGTAGATAACATAGTATGTGGTGTCACATACAGAGGATGATGTTATCAGTACCTTATAAATTATAAACAGTAGCTCACGACCAAAATGGAAAGGAACAAACCATTGAAAGGTCGTAGTGTAATTAGGAATTAGTTTATCTTAACTATATAATTACACTAGTACACTTAGAGTGTATTGAGTAGGACCATTCGAGGTCATTTCTTTTATACTGACTTTATAAAGGAACAAAGACCTCAGTTATTATGGAAGTGTGTGCTCTTAATCCTAATATAATAACAAGCACATATATTTGATATTTATTTCTTTAATTTATCAATGGGTGAGATTTAGTTCGATAAATCAATAAGCCCGATAAGTTAGGAAATGATATCACTTATAGTGTGTGTTGTTGATTATAGCAGGAAACAGTGTCCTAGTAATCTAGGTTGATAATGCCTCCAAGATGAGCTCATAAAGATTGTCATGTTAAACCCTGCAGGTGGACTTAGTCCGACATGATGATAAGGTTGAGTGGTACTATTCTTGATGAAGATATTAATTAAATGAGTTGTCAGTAACTCACTTAATTAGTGGACATTTGACATCTTAAACACAGGGAGACTAACACACTCATAATAAGAAGGAGCCCAAAAATGTAATTTGGGATTGGTGCGGTAGTTCAATAATAGTTCTCTAGTGGAATGAATTATTATTGATAAAATTAAGTTGTGTGTTCGGGGCGAACACGGGATGCTTAATTTTATCCGGAGACCAAAACCAATTCCTCCTCTCTGTCCCTATCGTAGCCTCTTATTTATAGAGTACTATACCCACCTATACCCACCTTCATACCCATGAGAAGGGGGCCGACCAAGCTAGCTTGTGGATCAAGCTAGGGCAGGCCAAGCCTTGATTCATGGGTGGCCGGCCCTAGCTTGAACCCAAGTTTAGGTGGCCGACCCCCATTAAATTTAAAAGAATTTTAATTTTAATTTTAAATTTTTCTTATGTGGAAGATTTAATTTATTGGAGAGAATTAAAATTAAAATATCTCTTCCACAAAAGATTAAGAAAAGAGATTAGATCTCTTTCCTTATTTGTAGATAGGAAAGATGTTTTATTTTTTCTCTTTGAAAATTATTCACATGTTGAAAAATTAAAATTATAGAAATTTCTTTTTATCAACCATGAAGGGATTATAAAGGGAAATTTTATTTTTTAAAATTTCCAAAGACAAATAAGGAATTTTTAATTGTTGATTAAAAATTGTCTTGTTTGCTCTCGATGAGGTGGCCGGCCATGATGAATTAATTAGGAAAGTTTATTTAATTTTTCTTAATTAATTGTTGTCAAGGAAAGTTAAGGAAATTTTATTGTAATTAAATTTCCTTATTTACCAAAGCTAAGGAATATAAAAGAGGGGGTTGGGGTGCCTTCATGTGACACGACCTCTATTATTCTTCTCCCTCTTTTCTTCCTTGGTGTGGCCGGCCCCTTCAAGCTTTCTCTTCTCCTTGTTGTGGCCGAACCTCTTCTTCCTTTTGGAGATCAAGTTGTGGCCGGATACAAGCTAGGAGAAGAAGGAGAGAAAACTTATATCCCTTGGAGCATTGGTGGTGTTTTCTCTTCATCCTTGGAGGTGCACTTGAGTTGGCCGAATCTTACAAGGAGGAGAAGAAGGTGTTTTGGTGGTTACTCATCTCGGAAGATCGTTGCCCACACAACGTCCGAGGTTAGAAGAGGAATACGGTAGAAGATCAAGAGGTCTTTTTAAAAGGTATAACTAGTATTTTTCCTTTCCGCATCATACTAATTATTTTTGGAAATAAATACCAAATACAAGAGACATACGATTCTAGTATTTCGAATTTGTTTCGATATTGTGTTCTTTGTTTTTTTTTTTCTTTTCCTTGTGATTTGATTGTTCTTTTCGGTTAACCTAAAGTTATTTTAGGAAATTAAATATTAGTTTTCCTTAAAAGGCTTTGTCAAGTCGGTGGTGGTTGCTCTCATATCCAAGAAGGCCATGTGCCTCGCCATGTCAGTACTGGAAGCCAATTTTGGAAATTAATGTTTAATGGAATTAATAACCTAGGTGATTTGGATCGAACGTGTTAAGTTCCGCAGGAGATCTAAGTCAAAAACTAAAAGAACAAATAGATAAAACTTTGGATCAAACGTGTTAAGTTCTGCAGGCGATCCAAGTTTAATTTAAAAGAACACATGGTAGCTAGAAAAAGGTTCAGACCTTTGTACAAAATTTTTGTACAGTGGAACCATTAGGTTTTCCGAGTAGCAACCAACAAGCACAAGGTAGTTGTGGCAAAGACTGGGGTTTTTCTAGAAAGGGACTTTGTTTCTAGAAAGACTAGTGGAAGCGCGTTCGATCTTGAAGAAGTTCAAGATGCGAACAATAGCACTAATGCCTCGATGGAAATTGAACTGGAACCACAAAGTGTTGTGGATGATGTTGTTCCACAAGGAGTTGAGGAACAACAACCAGTTCAAGTAAACATACCTCTTCTCAGGTCTGATAGGATACATCGTCAGCCTGAGAGATACTCATTTCTCTTGTCTGACCATGATGACGTTATGCTCATAGAGGATGAGCCTACCACCTATCAGGAGGCTGTAATGAGACCAGATTCCGAGAAATGGCTAGAGGCCATGAGATCCGAGATGGAATCCAGGTACACCAACCAAATATGGACTTTGGTTGATCCACCTGAAGGGGTAAAACCCATTGGGTGTAAGTGGGTCTTTAAGAGAAAGACTGACATGGATGGACTTATCTATAAGGGTCGCTTGGTAGCTATTGGTTTCAAGTAGATTCATGGTATTGATTATGATGAAACCTTTTCTCCAGTAGCGATGTTTAAGTCCATTCAGATCATGCTTGCTATTGCAGCCTACCATGACTATGAGATATGATAGATGGATGTCAAAACCAAATTTCTGAATGGAAATCTGCTCGAGGATGTGTACATGACACAACCTGAGGGTTTTGTAGATCCACAGCATACTATCAGAGTATGCATGCTGCATAGGTCTATTTATGGATTAAAGCAAGCTTCTCGGAGCTGGAATCTTCAATTCGATGATGCAATCAAACAGTTTGGTTTCATCAAGAACGAAGATGAGCCTTGTGTCTATAAGAAGGTTGTAGGGGATATAGTAGTCTTCCTCATATTGTATGTGGATGACATACTACTCATTGGAAAGGACATCCCTTTGCTACAGTCTGTCAAGACTTGGCTAGGGACTTGTTTCTCAATGAAGGACTTAGGTGAAGCATCCTGCATTCTAGGGATACAGATATATAGAGATAGATCTAAGAGATTGCTTGGCCTAAGTCAGAGTACATATATTGACAAGGTACTCCTACGGTTTGCCATGCAGAACTCCAAGAAGGGATTTCTGCCGATGTCACATGGCGTGAGTCTTTCGAAGACTCAAAGTCCCTCTTCTAGAGAGGAGAGAGACCGCATGGATCAGATCCCTTATGCTTCAGCCATAGGATCTATCATGTACGCCATACTATGTACTCGACCTGATGTCTCGTATGCTTTGAGCATGACGAGCAGATACCAGTCAGATCCAGGTGAAAGTCACTAGATAGCGGTCAAGAATATTCTTAAGTACTTAAGAAGGACAAAAGAATATTTCTTGATATATGGAGGCAATGATGAGCTAGTTGTAAAGGGTTACAGTGATGCCAGCTTCCAAACTGATTACGATGATTACCGATCGTAGTCAGGGTTCGTATTTTGCATTAATGGTGGTGCTGTCAGCTGGAAGAGTTCAAAGCAGGACACAGTAGCTAATTCTACAACAGAGGCCGAGTACATTGCTGCATCAGAGGCAGCAAAGGAGGCAGTTTGGATCCGCAAGTTCATCAATGAACTTTGGGTGGTTCCTAGCATTGCTGACCCCATTGAGCTCTATTGTGACAACAATAGAGCTATAGCACAGGCGAAGGAACCTCGCTCACACCAGCGGACCAAACACATACTATGGCCCTTCCATCTCATTTGAGAGATCATCGAGAGAGGATATGTGAAGATATGCAGAGTACCTACAGAGGCTAACATCACAGATCCCTTGACCAAGGCTTTGGCACAGAGGAAGAATGATGGTCACACTAGGTCATTGGAGCTTAGAGCCTACACTGATTGGCACAAGTGCTAGTGGGAGATTGTTAGCTAGAGCCCTAGAGCCAATCATTTGATGATTATATTTTGGACTTGTTGTATCATATTCTATATATAAATAAAGCATTTGGTTTTTGGTTATTATACTTACTTGTATTGGTGTCAAATAATCTAAGTATAATAACGTCCTTGAGTAGAAGGTTCTTACCTATATCAATCGATTGGTTGAATCGATAGTGAGAAGATATAGAGAACACTACTCTTAATCATTCCTAGTCGAGTATTAACATTCAGGGACAATGTTAATGCACTAAGACTAGCATGTAGGTCAACTCGATGACTTGATCTCACAAGTCATGGATATAGAGATATCAAGTTGACACATGGGTATACATTAGAGAATGTATACTGAATGACCCACCATGAGAAAGCATCATGGATCGTTATATGAGTGTCATATACTTTCTCATGTGACTATTAGTATGACTATTGGTCTTTAGACCTGAAGTCACCATGGTTCCCTACATAAGGAGTTATGTACTTTGGTTTCGTCAAATGTCACCCATAACTGGGTGGGCTATAAAGGCGATTACTGGGTATATAACGAATTATGCAGAGGGATGTGAGTTATGTAGATGGGATCTATCCCTCCCATATGACGGGAGCGACATCGGTATTCTTGATAGAGTTAGACCACGAAGTGCATGGTCATGCCCAAATGAGTCAACATGAGATGTTGAGCTCATTTGATCGAGTGAGTCTACTTGGAGTTCAAGATTTAGATTGATTAGAGGATGACATGGTCTATGCCTCACATTGATCAATCTAGATGTCTAGGATAGAAGGACAATATCACATATTGTGAGGAGTCACAATTAGTAGTCACAAGGTGATGTTGGATCTCAACTTTCTTGTAACTTGGGTAGCAATGATGTATTGCTAGATGCCACTCATTGCTTATGTTTCTAAAGGAGTTTAGAAACATTGCCAACGTTACAAGAACTTATTGGGTCACACACAAAGAACAAGTGGATGGAGATTAGGTTCATATGATGAACCAATTGGATTAGGTTCATATGATGCACCAAAGATTGGATTCAAATTAGACTTATTGAGTTAGACTCAATTAGATTCAATTGTTGAATGAGTCTAATTTAAATTTGATTCATTGAGTCAATTTATATTAATGAATTGAGATTCATTAAATTAAAATTGACTTGAATCAAAGGTTGGATTTGACTCAACAAGGAAGAGAATTGGTCAATTTTGACTTGACCAAATGGAAGTTGAAACATCAAGTTTGACTTGATGCATTGCCACATCATGAAGGTTGACTCATCCTACATGGCATGACTAACCTTGCCACATCATCTCCACACATGAGGTATGCCACCTCATGGAGGTTACACCTCCCATTCCATTTAATGTGGCCAGCCACATTAAATGAGGGAGTTATGTGTGTGGCCGGCCACACTAAAGGGTGGAGGGGGTTTTCATTTGGTGGTATTCATGAGTGGTAATTGCTTCTCCTTCTTCCTAGCTTCTTCCTCCTCTTTGCTTGCTGTTGCCGAGAGTTTTCATGGAAGGAGAAGGTGGTTGAGTGAGTTCCAAGAGAATAAGGAAGAGTGAAGGTCACAAAGGAGGATACTACTTCTTGAGTGTATGAGATTCTTTTTGCATCCTCTATTTTTCCTTCCTTTCAAATCCTACCCGAGAGCCCTAGAAAGTGCTAGCACACTTGGGGTGCTCTCTTCTCCATCCTTGAGTGTTAGAGAACACATCTTGTTCGTGTGGATATCAATAGAGAGTTGTCTACGTTGACAACTTCGAGATCCGATGTACCTTGGACTTGCGGGATTGCGAAGGGCACAGATCAAAGGTATAAAATGTTTTTCCTTTGTAGATCTACTATAGATCATAGTTTGAAACTCGTACTCATATTTTGAAATCTATCCTTCGAACGAGATCGAGTGGCATGGGTGATTCGGGGTTTCCGCGACGCGAAAAGCAGTTTTCGCGACCTAAAAAACCCAACATAAGGGTCGCTTGGTAGCCAAAGGTTTAAAGCAGATTCATGGTATTGACTATGATGAAACCTTTTCTCCAGTAGCGATGTTTAAGTCCATTCGGATCATGTTTGCTATTACAGCATACCATGACTATGAGATATGGCAGATGGATGTCAAGACCGCGTTTATGAATGGAAACCTACTCGAGGATGTGTACATGACATAACCTGAGGGTTTTATAGATCCACAGCATACTAGTAGAGTATGCAAGCTGCATAGGTCCATTTATTGACTAAAGCAAGCTTCTCGGAGCTGGAATCTTCTATTAGATGATGCAATCAAATAGTTTGGTTTCATCAAGAACGAAGATGAGCCTTGTGTCTACAAGAAGGTTGTAGGGGATATAGTTGTCTTCCTCATATTGTCTTTGGATGACATACTACTCATTGGGAAGGACATCCCTATGCTTCAGTCTGTCAAGACCTAGCTAGGGAGTTGCTTCTCAATAAAGGACTTAGGTGAGGCATCCCGCATTCTAGGGATACAGATCTATAGAGATAGATCTCAGAGATTACTTGTCCTAAGTCAGAGTACAAATATTGATAAGGTACTCCTACGGTTTGCCATGCAGAACTCCAAGAAGGGATTTCTACCAATGTCACATGCCGTGAGTCTTTCGAAGACTCAAGGTCCCTCTTCTAGAGAGGAAAGAGACCGCATGGATCAGATCCCATATGCCTCAACCATAGGATCTATCATATATGCCATGCTTTGTACTCGACCTGATGTCTCGTATGCTTTGAGCTTGACAAGCAGATACCGGTCAGATCCATGTGAAAGTCACTGGATAGTGGTCAAGAATATTCTTAAGTACGTAAGAAGGACTAAAGAATATTTCTTGATATATGGAGGCAATGATGAGCTAGCTATAAAGGGTTACAGTGATGCCAGCTTCCAGACCGATCAGGATGATTATAGATCGCAGTCAGGGTTTGTATTTTGCATAAATGGTGGTGTTGTGAGCTGGAAGAGTTCGAAGCAGGATATAGTAGCTGATTCTACGACAGAGGCCGAGTACATTGCTGCATCAGAGGCAGCAAAGGAGGCAGTTTGGATCTGCAAGTTCATCACTGAACTTGGGATGGTTTCCAGTATCGCTGACCCTATTGAGCTCTTTTGTGACAACAATGGAGCTATAGCACAGGCGAAGGAACCTCGCTCACACTAGCGGCCCAAACACATACTGCGGCGCTTCCATCTCATTGGAGAGATTATCGAGAGAGGAGATGTGAAGATTAGCAGAGTACCTACAGAGGCTAACATCGCAGATCCCTTGACCAAGGCTTTGGCACAGAGGAAGCATGATGGTCTCACTAGGTCATTAGGGCTTAGAGCCTACACTAATTGGCACTAGTGCTAGTGGGAGATTATTAGTTAGAGCCCTAGAGCCAATCATTTGATAATTGTATTATGGACTTGTTGTATCATATTCTTATATAAATAAAGGCATTTGTTTTTGGTTATTAAACTTACTTGTATTGGTGCCAAATAAACTAAGTATAATAGCGTCCTTGAGTAGAAGGTTCTCACCTATATCAATCGGTTAGTTGAACCGATAGTGAGATGATATAGGGAACACTACTCTTAATCATTCCTAGTCGAGTGTTAACATTCAAGGACAATGTTAATGTTGGGTTTTTCGGGCCACGAAAACCGCTTTTCGCGTCGCGGAAACCCCGAATCGCCCAAGCCACGGATCTCGTGCAAGGTAAAACTTTCGAAAAATACGAGTACGAGTTTAAAACACGATCGACTCTTAGATCTACGAGGGAAAAATATTTACCCTTGATGCGTGCCCTTCGCAATCCCGCAACGTCCAAAGGTAGCCGGATCTCGAGACCGTCAAGCGAACTGTCCTCTAGCGGTATCCACACGAACAAGGAGTGGTCTTCTACCACTCAAAGATGGAGAGGAGAACCCACAAGTGTGCTAGCACTTTCTAGGGCTCTCGGATTGGATCTAAAAAGGTGAGAAAGGAGAGAAGGGAAAAGGAACTCACACACTCCTCTAGTTACTCTCCTTTTGTGACCTTCACACCACCTAGTTGCTTAGAATCAACTCTCACTTCTTCTCCACTATGAAGCCACGACCATCAGCAAGCTAGAGAGAGGGAGAAGCACCCAAGGAAGAAGAAGCATTGAACACCATTCAATTTCACCAAATGAAAACATCTCATCACTTAGTGTGGCCGGCCACCACATGTGTAACCCCCACATTAATGTGGCCAGCCACATTAAGAGGATTAATGGTGTGTAACCTCCATGAGGTGGCACACCATTATATAAGGGGATGATGTGGCATGCCATGTAGGATGAGTCATCCTCATGATGTGGCAATTCATCAAGTCAAAACTTGATGTGTCAACCTCTATTTGGTCAAGTCAAACTTGACCAATGCTCTTCCTTGTTGAGTTAAATCCAAGCTTTGATTCAAGTCAATTTTAATTTAATAAATCTCAATTCATTAATATAAATTGACTCATGAATCAAATTTAAATTAGACTAATTCAACAATTGAATCTAATTGAGTCTAACTCAATAAGTCTAATTTGAATCCAATCTTTGATTCATCATATGAATCTAATCCTATTGGTTCATCATATGAACCTAATCTCCATGCACATGTTCTTTGTGTGTGACCCAATAGGTTCTTGTAACGTTGGCAATGTTATAAACTCTTTTAGAAACATAAGCAATGAGCGGCATCTAGCAATACATCATTGCTACCCAAGTTACAAGAAATGTTGAGATTCAACATCACCTTGTGACTACTAATTGTGACTCCTCACAATATGTGACAAGTGTCCTTCTATCCTAGACATCTAGATTGATCAATGTGAGGCATAGACCGTGTCATCCTCTGACCAATCTAAATCTTGAACTCCGAGTAGACTCACTAAATCAAATGAGCTCAATATCTCATATTGACTCATTTGGGCATGGCCATGCACTTCGTGGTCTCACTCTATCAAGAATATCGATGTCTCTCCCGTCATATAGGAGGGATAGATCCCATCTACATCACTCACATCCCTCTGCATAATTTGTTATATACCCAGTAATCGCCTTTATAGTCCACCCAGTTACGGGTGACGTTTGACGAAACTAAAGTACATAACTCCTTATGTAGGGATCCATGGTGACTTCAGGTCTAAGGACTAATAGTCATACTAATAGCCACATGAGAAAGTATATGACACTCATATAATGATCCATGATACTTTCTCATGGCGGGTCATTCAGTATACATTCTCTAATGCATACCCATGTGTCAGCTTGATATCTCTATATCCATGACTTGTGAGATCAAGTCATCGAGCTGACCTACATGCTAGTCTTATTGTATTAACATTGTCCTTGAATGCTAATACTCGACTAGGAATGATTTAGAGTAGTGTTCCCTATATCATCTCACTATCGATTCAACAAATCGATTGATCTAGGTATGAACGTTCTACTTAAGGACGTTACTATACTTATTTTATCTGACACTAATACAAATAAGCATAATAACCAAAAACCAATGCCTTTATTAATATACAAAAATATGATATACATGAGTCCATACAATCATCAAATGATTGGCTCTAGGGCTCTAACTAACAGTTAATGCAATAAGACTAGCATGTAGGTCAACTCGATGACTTGATCTCACAAGTCATGGATATAGAGATATCAAGTTGACACATGGGTATGCATTGAAGAATGTATACTGAATGACCCGCCATGAGAAAGTATCATGGATCGTTGTATGAGTGTCATATACTTTCTCATGTGGCTATTAGTATGACTACTAGTCCTTAGACCTGAAGTCACCATGGATCCCTACATAAGGAGTTATGTACTTTGGTTTCGTCAAATGTCACCCGTAACTGGGTGGACTATAAAGGAGATTAATGGGTATGTAACGAATTATGCAGAGGGATGTGAGTGATGTAGATGGGATCTATCCCTCCTATATGACGGGAGTGAAATCGATATTCTTAATAGAGTGAGACCACGAAGTGCATGGCCATGCCCAAATAAGTCAATATGAGATATTGAGTTCATTTGATTTAGTGAGTCTACTTGGAGTTCAAGATTTAGATTGATTAGAGGATGACACGGTCTATGCTTCACATTGATCAATCTAGATGTCTAGGATAGAAGGACACTTGTCATATATTGTGAGGAGTCACAATTAGTAGTCACATGGTGATGTTGGATCTCGACATTCTTGTAACTTGGGTAGTAATGATGTGTTGCTAGATACCGCTCATTACTTATGCTCCTAAATGGGTTTAGGGGCATTGCCAATGTTATAAGAACCTATAGGGTCACACACTAAGGACAATTAGATGGAAATTAGGTTCATATGATCAACCAAGAGAATTAGATTCATTTGATGAATCAAATTGGATTAAGAGTAATCCTAATTGCGCTAATTGAGTTGGACTCAAGTTGATTCATGTGTTCAATCAGTCTAATTTAGATTATGACTCATTGAATCAATTTAATTAAATAAATTAGATTCATTATATTAAATTGGCTTGAATTAAATGGTTGGATTAGATCAACCATGAGAGAGATTAAGTCAAGTTTGACTTGACTTGAGAGGAAGAGGAAGAGTCAAGTTTGACTTGACTTTATGCCACATCATTTGTGACTTGGCATTAAGTGGCCAATGATGAGGTGCCACATCATCATGTTTAGCACATGTGTGTGTCACCTCATGGAGGTTACAAATCTCTTTAATGGCCACACTTAATGCAAAATGGGGGTTACACTTTTGTGAAAGTGGACGACCACTTTTGTGAAGGGAATGAATTCATTTTTCATTCAAGTGTCATTTACATCTTCTTCTTCCTCAAGTGCTCTCTCTTCTTGCTCTTCCTCTCCTCTCTTGGCCGAACACCATCTAGGTGCTTGCACACCTATTGTTCGGTCTTCTCCACCTAATTAGTTCATGTGGATACTTCTTGAGAGTTGTCTACTTTGACAACTTGAGATATGGCATCTCCTTGGACAAGCGGGATACGAAAAGGGCACGCATCGAAGGTATAAAGGGTTTCCTCTTTGTAAATCTTGTGTAGATCTAGATTAGAAACTCGTACTCATAATTTTTGTTTTATTTCTACTTCGCACGGATCCGGTGGCTTGGGGCTTCGGGGTTTCTGCGACGCGAAAAAGTGATTTTCGCGGCCCGAAAAACCCAACAGGACTTAGGTGAAGCAACCTGTATTTTAGGCATAAAGATCTATAGAGATAGGTCTAAGAGATTGCTTAGCCTAAGTCAAACTACATATATTGACAAGTTATGAGTACGGTTTGCCATGCAGAATTCCAAGAAAGTATTTCTGCCGATGTCACATGGTGTGAGTCTTTCGAAGACTCAAAGTCCTCTTCTAGAGAGGAGAGAGACCGCATGGATAAGATCCCTTATGCTTCAGCCATAGGATCTATCATGTACGCCATACTATGTACTCGTCCTGATATTTCATATGCTTTGAGCATGACGAGCAGATACCAGTCAGATCCAGGTGAGCGTCACTGGATAGCAGTCAAGAATATTCTTAAGTACTTAAGAAGGATTAAAGAATATTTCTTGATATTTGGAGGTGATGATGAGATAATTGTAAAGGGTTACAATGATGCCAGCTTCCAAACTGACCATGATGATTATAGATCACAGTCTGGGTTCGTGTTTTGCATGAATGGTGGTGCTGTGAACTGGAAGAGTTCGAAGCAGGACACAGTTGCTGATTCTACAACAGAGGCCGAGTATATTACTACATCAGATGTATCAAAGGAGGTAGTTTAGATCCGCAAGTTCATTACTCAGCTTGGGGTGGTTCCTAGCATAGCCGATCCTATAGAGCTCTATTGTGACAACAATGGAGCAATTGCACAGGCTAAGGAACGTCGCTCATACCAGCGGACTAAACACATACTATGGCGCTTCCATCTCATTCGAGAGATCATCGATAGAGGAGATATGAAGATTTGCAGAGTACCCACAAAGGCTAACGTCACTGATCACTTGACCAAGGCTTTAGCACAGAGAAAGCATGATGGTCACATTAGGTCATTGGGCCTTAGAGCCTACACTGATTGACACAAGTGCTAGTGGGAGATTGTTAGTTAGAGCCCTAGATCCAAGCATATGATGATTATTGTATGGACTCGATGTATCATATTCCTATATATTAATAAAGGTATTTTTTTATGGTTATTATACTTACTTGTATTGGTGCCAAATAACTAAGTATAATAGCGTTCTTGAGTAGAAAGTTCTTATCTATATCAATCAATTGGTTGAATTGATAGTGAGATGATAAAGAGAATACTACTCTTAATCATTCCTAGTCAAGTATTAACATTCAGAGACAATGTTAATGCGATGAGACTAGCATGTAGGTCAAGTCAATGACTTGATCTCACAAGTCATGGATATAGAGATATCAAGTTGACACATGGGTATGCATTGGAGAATGTATACTGAATGGCCCGCCATGAGAAAGTATCATGGATCGTTATATGAGTGTCATATACTTTCTCATGCGACTATTAGTATGACTATCAGTCCTTGGACCTGAAGTCACCATGGTTCCCTACATAAGGAGTTGCACACTTTGGCTTCATCAAACGTCACCCGTAACTGGGTGGACTATAAAGGCGATTACTGGGTATGTAACAAATTATGCGGAGGGATGTGAGTGATGTAGATGAGATCTATCTCTCCTATATGACGGGAGTGATATCATGATTCTTATAGAGTGAGACCACTAAGTGCATGGTCATGCCCAAATGAGTCAATATGTGATATTGAGCTCATTTGATTAGAGTGAGTCTACTTGGGGTTCAAGACATAGATTGATTAGAGGATGACACGGTCTATACCTAAATTGATCAATCTACATGTCAAGGATAGAAGGACATTGTCACATATTGTGAGAGTCACAATTAGTAGTCACAATGGTGATGTTGGATCTCAACATTCTTGTAACTTGGGTAGTAATGATGTGTTGCTAGATACCGCTCGTTACTTATGTTTCTAAATGAGTTTAGGAGCATTGCCAACGTTACAAGAACCTATAGGGTCACACACAAAGGGCAATTAGATGAAGATTAGGTTCATATGATTAACCAAGAGGATTAGGTTCATATGATGAATCAAATTGGATTAAGTGTAATCCAAATTAGATTAATTGAGTAAGACTCGATTAAGTTAGACTTGAGTTAGACTCAAGTGAGGCTAGACTTGAGTTAGACTTAAGTGAGGCTAGACTTGAGTTAAACTCAAGTGAGGTTTAATGTTGATATTCATTGAATTTTGAATTCAATGATAAATGGTGGCATTCATTGAATTATGAATTCAATTTGAATATTAGATTCAAATTTCGATTCAAATTATGAAGAGAAGAGGAGTTTCAAAATGGTCATTTAATGAAGAATGAATATTCAGTACATACTCATTAAGACTCATTAATGAGGCTCATTAATGGAGTTAATGAGCATTAAGTATTTTCATTAGATGAAAATACTTAAGCCATTTTACTATTATTTTTAATTAAGAATGGATCATCATTATTCTTCCTCTCTTCTAGCTCTCTCTCCCTCTGCTCCATTGCCGAGCCACCCAATAGTGCTAGCACACTCTAAGTGGTTCTTCTCCACCTATTGTCTTTGTGGATACGAATAGAGGAGTGTACGCTTGACACTCTCGAGATCCGACAACCTTTTGGATGAGAGGGATAAGCGAAGGGCTTCGCAACAAGGGTAACACTTCTTGTTCATGTAGATCTAAGGTAGATCTAGGTCAGAAACTTGTACATGATTTATTTTTATATATCTTCGCACGGATCCGTGGCAATACTTCGAGGTTTCCGCAACGCAAAAAATGATTTTTGCAGCTCGAAAGTCCCAACAGGTCCTCGGTCAAGAACCGAGCCAGATTGAGCGTGGTCAAGTAGAAGAGCATCTTCTGCTGCCACCTTATGAAGTTTAGTCCACTGAACTTCTTTGGCTATTCCCTGTGATTGATTGACAGAGTTTCAATCAGGGCGGAGGGGGCCTTCATTTGTTGAATCTATTGCACCTCAACATTTTGTTTTGTAGCCATCTCAATAGAAGCAAATCTGTTTCAAGATTATTAGACAAACAATCTGTTGCCGGAAATATTTGGGACTTTGTCGAATTTAAATTACATGAAATTAAATCCAACTTATCTGTTGAGACGACTTGAGCTGATATTGTAAGATACAATAAATTTAATCATAAGTGTTATTGGAGAATTAACCTAATTAAAATTTTTAATAATTTTTAGAAATTTTGTGGGTTTTAAACGAAGGTCGTATGACACGTTTTATGGTAGTGTGATTAGGCATAGAGAAAGTCTGTTTGGAATACACATTTTTAGTTGGGAGTTGATTGGAGTATGAACTTAGGGTTTTATTGACTTACCCTAAGTTTTATTAATTAACCTATATATATAACCTCTTCACCTCCTTGTGCCACCATGGCTCGACGTCGGTCGTTGGTCGTCTCACACCGCCTCTTCTCCCGATCCATTTCAGCATCACTGAATCTCCTCTTCCCCTATCTCGTCAACACCCGTTTTTCTTGATCTCATCGTGTCGCCCTACACTCAATGCCACAGCCACCTCTTGATTATAGATCCTAACCACCCTCTTGCGATCTAGTTGCCAACCATGGGAGAGTAGGGAGGGTAGCTTGCCGGAGAGCACCTCTTCCTTCTTCCCCGATTCTATTATCTGCCGATCTCATGCATTTGCGTCGCCTGACTCCTAACTGATCTCACTAGCGCATCACCTCTCGATCATTGATGCTGCAGTTTCTTCACTGGGCAATTATGCAGCCGAGCCACTAGCATCAGTTAGCGTTATGGCTACCACAGGGGATTAGCCATCCTCCCTTCTTCTTTTTATGGCCCGATAGATTCGATGTCACCGTGCCCTAGCTCCGGCCATTACCTCCTGCAGCAACTACCTTGTTGTCATCTTAGAGGTAATCATTTAACCCTAATAGATGTTTGAGTGATTGATCTATGATTTAGGGTTATTTGATTTGGAGGGCAGCACCTTCACCTTGCTCCGGTCATCACTGTGCGTTGGTGATCCATAGCTTGGGCCACCATTTCTGGCAACACGACCTTTGGCCGTGAGATAACAGGGCATATTAAGGAAAGATATGTATGGATATTTAAAGGTGATTTCATTTGTACATTGGTTTGGATTAGTAGTGATGGATTGTAGAAATTGATTTAAGTTGTATTGGATTGATTAATGGATTGAAGGATTTGTGATGAGATTTGATTAGTGATTTATTTGTGAGAATTAAGGAATTGATTGGTGGATTAAGGATGGACTTGTTATCTAATTAGATTTAGATTATTAGGTGGGATTAAACATGGTTACCTAATCGAATTAGGATTGGGTTTTGGATTTAGCTAGTTGTATATGTGATTAGCTAAACTATATATCATGTGATTTGTAGGATGTTGATTTGAGACGAGCATCTCGACATGAGATTGTTTATCACGATTGACAGATAAAGGTGGGTATTTCTTTCTTGGCCTCTTTAGTTCTTTGGATTTAGTGCATGGTTATTTTTGATTGATGGATTATGTTGCTTTACCTTAAATGTATCCGTATTGTTATCCTACTTGATACTTATGACCTTTAAGATGATTTATTTATTTCAGATACAGTCTTAGCTTTTGAATATCTATACTCTTTGGTGTATATACATGTAGAGTATGTATAGTAGGTGACATCTTTTGACTAAGTCAACATGTTAATTATGCATGCGTTGTTGAGTGTACACATGTTTAGTATGTGTTATAGGAGTTACCTTGTTGACTATCCATTTGCATGTTGGGTGAGTCATGTGTTTGGTATGACTATTGGAGGTTTCTTGTTAATTATACCTATGTGATTATGTGTACATGTGTCTGATGTATACTATTGGAGGAATCATGTTGATAATGTGTATGTTGGTGGGGTGCATAGGTGCATGTTGTGTACATGTCTGGTATTGCTACTTATTATGTTTGTTATTTAGTAAACACCAATTGGTTCTATCCATATCTATAAATATAGGTGTTAGATGGATCATTGTACTAGAAGTAGTTATGATGTTTTGGAGGTTTCTTTGATGATATTGTGTTGGTATCATGATTACTACATCAGGTTCATCATTGCACTGCATTTTGACGACTATTGCTCCCTTGTGGTATGAGCTAGTTGACAGTCATATATACATATGCATGATGACGACCATTGCTTCCATGTGGCATGGGTTGGTTCTTCGACCATTGCTCCCTTTCAATATGGGCTAGTTGTCAGTCATGTTAGCTGCCTATTCGGACACTGTGGGAGAGTGGTAGCTTGGATTGGAGATAGTCCTGTCGTGGCACCTGACCACTCAAGGGGGAGTGATATCTGACGTTGTGAGCAGTCAGGAACCCTGATGCTATGTAGTTAGATAACTACTTAACGAACTGCCCGTCTCGATCGCTATATAGTGATTAGAGGGTAGTACAGTTGTCACGGACCCAAGCCTCTCGGCCATATAGGGGTCGTGCTGTCTTGAGAGGTGGCAGGGGTGACCATGTGACATGCATGCATATTTGCATATGATGCATGGTGCATCTGTGGAGATATATTTACATTCATGTCTAGTATAAACTAGTTACAAGTGATTGTGATATGTTGCACTTGTTTGAGCTATGATTGTTGCATATGCTTCATACATGTCATCTATTATACATGTATATGCTGTTGGTTATATTGCTCAGGTGTTATGAGCAGATCTATTCTTGATCCTTGGTGAGTTTAAGGAACGGGAGCTTAAGGCAGAGCTTAACATAACATCAGCTCAAGCATCTGATGCTCCTTTACCTGAGCCTTCTACACAACCAACGCTTGCTTCTAGTTCTCATATCACTTCTGGGGAGGCATCCACAAGTTTACCTCCGAAGGACACCCCTGTGGAGCTACAAGAACAGGCACCAAAAACTACTCCCATAAGAAAATGACCTGGGCGGAGGTTAACATTAGCGCCCCTCCCCAAGAAATGAGCCATATCTGCTCTTGAGGATACACCTACAAGAGATATTCCACCTCCTTCTCCGGAACCTACCCTCTCTTCTTTATACCCTATGCTTGCTTCTCCACCTATTCGACCACCAGAAGATCCTTCCCTTCCAAGTGTCAGTTTGGATCCCGAGTTCATGATGACTTTCCCAGAACCAATTCCTTAACCTAACCAAGGAACTCAGGGTCCTCCTATTCTTCTTTTCTCTCCTCCTCTTCATAGTTCCTTATCGTCTTCTTTTTCATCTTCTTCTACTCTCCCAATATTATTGGGGGGTCCTTTGACCATAGTTTGGGCAGAGGTATGTAAAGAACTTGAAAATCTTACCTTTGTTATTCTAGCTAATAGGCTTTCTTTCGAGGAAACTAAGGTAACATGCCCTTTGTCCCTTTGTTTTCCCTTATTAATGCATTCTAACCATAACTTTCCTTTGTACAGCGGTAGGTATAAATATGAGTGTGACCCACCAATTATATGATTTATCTCAATAAAATAACACATTCAAGCAGCAAACCCTTGGAGTGTCTTCTTCTCACTCTTCTAAAGAATTAGCGCAATTATCCAATCAACTTCAAGAGACCCGCAAACTTCTTGAGGTAGAGTCTAAAAATTGAAGTAAATGGAAAGCCTCTGTAGAGAATTTTGAGTCTCAAGCTAAATCAGAGGTTGATCTTCGTGCTAAGCTAACATCTAAACTAGATAAGTATATTGCCGAGAATGCTCAATTATCATCTCAGCTACAAGCATTGAAGGATGCTCATGCCTTAGTAATGGCTGCTAGAGACTCTAATTTACAATCTAAAGAGTCTAAGCTAGACTCTCTACACTCATCTCTAACTGTAGCTAAGAAAGAGATTTCCACCAAAGAGTCTGAATTAAAAACTACTCAAGATACTCTGGCGCATTATCAGACAGGTGAGGATGAAATATTTGAAAAGAGAAAAAGACTACTTTTAGACTTTCTCGAATTCAATGCTCCTATTGCTGCTTCGATTGTCAAAGCCTTCACCCATGGAGTTGGGGAGGGGGGGTGTAAAGCAACTAAAAAACAAAGGACATCTAGTTTCTGACCCCCTAGCCAACTTCCTCAATCGTAGGCAACTGCTTGATAGCATACCCCGATTTGTTCCCTAAGCTGTTCTAATTCTAGATCTAATTTTCAAGATGTTTCTGTAATGAAGAACAATTATTAACTTTTTTCTTATGATATTCTAATTGTTGGCATCCTCTATTCTTGCCTCTATTTGATGAGTACTCAGAAATTTGCATGATTTTAGATTGACTTTAGTTGATTTGGTTTTATTGTTGAAGGGTTAAATTATTATTATTATATTTTTTTTATTTAGGCTTAGCATTTATTTAAGTTTTATCATTTTCTCGAACTTGTTTTGTTGCCTTTAGGGTTATTATTTATTAATCTTCCTATAGGCAGATTATCCTTATACCTTATAACAATTTTTGTTTAGCCTTTACCGATCGGGCAAGTTCACTTTTATATTTAATTTCATTCAAACTTAATACTCGACCGACCTTTGATGATCGATCAACTTTATTTTTATGTTTAATTTCATCTGAACTTAATACTTGGCTGACCTTTGATGACTGGTCAAGTTTATTTTTATGTTTAATTTCATCTGAACTTAATACTCGGCCGACCTTTGATGACCGGACGAGTTTATTTCTATGTTTAATTTCATTCGAACTTAATACTCGGTCGACCTTTAACTTTAACTTTGGTAATGTCCTTAATGTCTTGGGAATGTAACCTTTTGTATCAGTTACCGATACTATTTTCCTATTAGTGATACATGTGTTCATGACGTCTGAGTCGTACCTATCTCATCATGTTCGCCAACTTATGAGTCCATCCAATGGCTCCTCTTCGGTCCCGCTTTTCTTATCACCTTAATCTAACGTTTCTACTTGAAACACCTTTTTCGATACCCTACCAAGGTTTTTAAAAAGAAAAGAGAGAAAAATCCCTAACACTTCATCTTCTTCCTCTAGTTTGCGTATTCTTTATTCTTCTCCTTCCGCTAACTATCCTTGTTTTCACTACTCCTTTTTGTTAACCATGTCGACCTCTGATGAATAGTACACTCAATGCTCTTCCAAGTTTTCTGCATAGGAAGCCTGTGAGCTTCAGTGGAACTATAACTTCCCTACATACCTGGCCATCCCTACCTCCAGAGATCGTCCTCATCTTCCTCCTCCAGAGAATGTGGCGATTTTCTGGGAGCAGGTTCTATGTGATTTTAGGTTTCTCATTCATCATTTCTTTGTTGATGTTAGTCGGTATTTTGACCTTCCCCTGAATCAACTCATCCCCCAATCATTCTCTATTATGGTTGGTTTTGTTGTTGTTTCCCGTTTACTTGATTTTCCTTTATCTCCTCAGCTATTCCATCACTTTTTCATTCCTCGTCAAGTGGAAGACAACGTTTTCAAGTTTCAATCATGTCTTAAAACCACTTTGTTTCATAGAATTCCCCATCATGGAGAATGGCGGGATAACTTCTTTTTTATGCATCTTCCTTCTCCACCGCCATATCCCATAGCCTGGCATCGCCACCTTTCCCCTATTCCCCAATTAGGTGATATCTTCAAAGATCCCATTCTTCGTTCTTCTATGGGAAAATTAAGGGAACAAAGTTTAACTTGCCTGCCCTAATCGCCGAAGGCTTATTATTTGCTTTTGGTCTTAGCACAGCCGACACAACATTGGATGTTTCTTTTGGTAAGATTATTCTCCTTATGTATGTTTTTTGGTCATTTTCATATTATTTTTAACATGAGTTTCTCTCTTTTTCTAGCCGATGATGTCCTTCCTGCTTTTATGTATAAGAATACTCGCTTGATGAGAGCAGTTTTAATTAGAATGGGCAAAGAATTGTTGAGGGATCATTGTCTTAATCACCCCACTTCTTCCCTTGGTCAATTACCTCCATCTAAGTGACCCCAAGAATCATCCAGCTCATTAGATCAGGAGGGTCCCTTCGTTGTGAAGCGTAAAAAACCTCGTACCTCATCCCCTATCCACTTTCAGCTACCATATATACTTTTGAACAAGTCCCTATTATTCGTTTCGAAATCTCCCACTCTAGAGGTAAAAGAACTTGCTCCTCCTACACATGTTCATTCCAATTTTGCATTAACTATGATGAGACTAGGACTTTTAATTCCTATGTCTCTTGTTATTCCTCCAACTGTCTCTTACTAGAGGAGGTACCAACTGCTCCTGTGGATCCATTTCCCCTTCTTCCAGCTTTACCTTCTTCTTCCACCAAGCCCTGTGCCAAAAGAACTCCATTCAGGAGATTAATTACCTCCAGGCCAATTATAACACCTACTGAACATGATCCTTTGTTAGCTAGCCTCTCATCTCCTGACCCATCTTCACAAGCTTCTAAACTTCCTCCTTCTTCTTCTTCACCATTTATAGTTTGCACCAGCTCCTCCATCCTCTTCAAACAATCCCATGGACTACCTTCCCAGCTTAGTCAAACTTCTACCCCTGCCTCATATGGACTACTTCAGCTAAAGGGGGCACTAGGTGAATCTTGGTTATAATCTCAGGCACAAATGAAACTAAGCACCCTATCTTAACATGCCAACGATCACAGTCACCAAGCTACTGCAGTAAGTTTTTAATCCTAACTTCCTTATTTTGTAACTACAAAATGTAACCATGCTATTATTCTATCAAATTCTATGCTTTGAGCCTGCATTTGGGTAAACTAGTTGTAGATTTGGAGAGAACTAATCAGACTTTAAAAGACAAAGTGGAGGAATTACAAACCACCACCAACCTCCCTAATAATGAACTTAATCAGTTATGGGACAAAATGAAGTCATAGACTGAGTTTAACGCCAGCCTAGAAAATGGTTTACAAGACTGTCTCCAATTTCTACAATCCCGAGAGGAAGAAAAGAAAAACTTAGAAATATAATTACAAGGGCTCAATTCTAAGCTTGATGTTGAAACGGGCTTAAAAGACAAAGCTCTCTCGGATGTTGCTCACAAAACTACTCTTTAAGACCAATTACAACTATCCTATAGCTCAAAGTCCCCTGAATTAGCCCCAGAGTTGGCCTCTAAAGATTTTGACTTATTTCAGCAACAGAAAGGATTATGAGCCCAGGAATTACAAATAAGCTCACTTTTGAAAGAACTAGAGGAGGCTACTTTATAGAGGGAAATGGATAGCCTACATTCTGAGTTTCAAGCATACAAGGTAGGTGAGGAAGAGCATTGGCAAAGTAGGAGCAGATCCGATTTAAGTTCTCTTGAGTTGGTAGGGAGTATGCTAAGCGAATTGAAGGAACTCTCACCCACTCTATTGAAGGAGTAATCCAACAACTAAGAGAGGGGAGGGGGGCTACCTATCTGAAGAACCTCCTGTTGGGTTTTTCGGGCCGCGAAAACCGCTTTTCGCGTCGCGGAAACCCCGAATCACCCAAAGCCGTAGATCCGTGCAAGAAAAATTTCCGAAAAACACGAGTACGAGTTTTAATACTTTGATCTACAGTAGATCTACAAAGAAAACATTTTACCTTCGATGCGTGCCCTCGCAAAATCCCGCTTGTCCAAGGTACGTGTCGGATCTCCAAAGTATCAAGATAGATACTTCTCTAGTGATATCCACACGAACAAGGAGTACTCTCTAGCACTCAAGGATGGAGAAGAAAGACCCCAAGTGTGCTAGCACTCTCTCTAGGGCTCTCGGATGGGAATGGAAGAAGAAAGGAAAGCAAAGAAGAGAATACAATACACTCCTCTAAAAATATTACCTTTCTTCTTGGACTTCTTGGATTAACTCACTCAACCACCTTCTCCTCACCATGGAAGTCACGGCAACATCTAGCCAAGAGAGGGGAGAAGCAAGGAAGAAGATGATAGAATGAATGCACACATAACTCTACAAAATCAAAACCCACCTACCATTAGTGTGGCCGGCCACACAATGTAACCCCCTTCATTAATGTGGCCGGCCACATTAAAACCAAGGGAAGAGTATAACCCCCATGAGGTGGCATACCTCATGAGGTGGAGGTGATGTGGCAAGGATGAGTCATCCTTATGATGTGGCAATACATCAAGTCAAACTTGATGTTTCAAATTCCATTTGGTCAAGTCAAAATTGACCAATTTCTTCCTTGTTGAGTTAAATCCAAACTTTGATTCAAGTCAATTTCAATTTAATGAATCTCAATTCATTAATATAAATTTACTCAATGAATCAAATTTAAATTAGACTCATTCAACAATTGAATCTAATTGAGTCTAACTCAATAAGTCTAATTCGAATCCAATCTTTGGTGCATCATATGAACCTAATCCAATTGGTTCATCATATGAACCTAATCTCCATCCACTTGTTCTTTGTGTGTGACCCAATAGGCTCTTGTAACGTTGGCAATGTTTCTAAACTCCTTTAGAAACATAAGCAATGAGCGGCATCTAGCAATACATCATTGCTACCCAAGTTACAAGAATGTTGAGATCCAACATCACCTTGTGACTATTAATTGTGACTTCTCACAATATATGACAAGTGTCCTTCTATCCTAGACATATAGATTGATCAATGTGAGGCATAGACCGTGTCATCCTCTGACCAATCTAAATCTTGAACTCCAAGTAGACTCACTCAATCAAATGAGCTCAATATCTCATATTGACTCATTTGGATATGGCCATACACTTCGTGGTCTTACTCTATCAAGAATATCGATGTCACTCCCGTCATATAAGAGGGATAGATCCCATCTACATCACTCACATCCCTCTGCATAATTCGTTACATACCCAGTAATTGCCTTTATAGTCCACCCAGTTACGGGTGACGTTTAACGAAACCAAAGTACATAACTCCTTATGTAGGGATCCATGGTGACTTCAGGTCTAAGGACTAATAATCATACTAATAGCCACATGAGAAAGTATATGACACTCATATAACGATCCATGATACTTTCTCATGGCGGGTCATTCAGTATACATTCTCTAATGCATACCCATGTGTCAGCTTGATATCTCTATATCCATGACTTGTGAGATTAAGTCATCGAGCTGACCTACATGCTAGTCTTATTGTATTAACATTGTCCCTGAATGTTAATACTCGACTAGGAATGATTTAGAGTAGTGTTCCCTATATCATCTCACTATCGATTCAACTAATCGATTGATATAGGTATGAACCTTCTACTCAAGGACGCTATTATACTTAGTCTATTTGGCACTAATACAAATAAGTATAATAACCAAACAAATGCCTTTATTAATATACAAGAATATGATACAATGAGTCCATACAATCATCAAATGATTGGCTCTAGGGCTCTAACTAACAATCTCCCACTAGCACTAGTGCCAATCAGTATAGGCTCTAAGGCCTAATGACCTAGTGTGACCATAATGCTTTCTCTGTGCCAAAGCCTTGGTCAAGGGATCTGCGATGTTTGCCTCTATAGGTACTCTGCAAATCTTCACATCTCCTCTATCGATAATCTCTCGAATGAGATGGAAGCGCCATAGTATGTGCTTTGTCCACTGGTGTGAGCGAGGTTCCTTCGCCTGTGCTATAGCTCCATTGTTGTCACAATAGAGCTCAAATGGGTCAGCGATGCTAGGAACCACCCCAAGTTCAGTGATGAACTTGCGGATCCAAACTGCCTCCTTTGCTGCCTCTGATGCAGCAATATACTCGGCCTCTGTTGTAGAATCATCTACTGTGTCCTGCTTCGAACTCTTCCAGCTCACAACACCACCATTTAAGCAAAACACGAACCCCTACTGCGATCTATAGTCATCCTGGTCGGTCTGGAAGCTAGCATCACTGTAACCCTTTACAGCTAGCTCATCATTGCCTACATATATCAAGAAATATTCTTTAGTCCTTCTTAAGTACTTAAGAATATTCTTGACCGCTATCCAGTGACTTTCACCTGGATCTGACTGGTATCTGCTCGTCATGCTCAAAGCATACGAGACATCAGGTCGAGTACATAGCATGGCGTACATGATCGATCCTATGGCTGAGGCATAAGGGATCTGATCCATACGGTCTCTCTCCTCTCTAGAAGAGGGACCTTGAGTCTTCGAAAGACTCACGCCATGTGACATCGGCAGAAATCCCTTCTTGGAGTTCTGCATGGCAAACCGAAGGAGTACCTTGTCAATGTATGTACTCTTACTTAGGCCAAGCAATCTCTTAGATCTATCCCTATAGATCTGTATCCCTAGAATGCGGGATGCCTCACCTAAGTCCTTCATTGAGAAGCAACTCCCTAGCCAGGTCTTGACAGACTGAAGCATAGGGATGTCCTTGCCAATGAGTAGTATGTCATCCACATACAATATGAGGAAGGCAACTATATATCCTACAACCTTCTTGTAAACACAAGGCTCATCTTCGTTCTTGATGAAACCAATCTGTTTGATTGCATCATCGAAACGAAGATTCCAGCTCCGAGAAGCTTGCTTTAGTCCATAAATGGACCTATGCAGCTTGCATACTCTGCTAGTATGCTGTGGATCTACAAAACCCTGAGGTTGTGTCATGTACACATCCTCGAGCAGGTTTTCATTTAGAAACGCGGTTTTGACATCCATCTGCCATATCTCATAGTCATGGTAGGTTGCAATAGCAAGCATGATCCGAATGGACTTAAACATCGCTACTGGAGAAAAGGTTTCATCATAGTCAATACCATGAATCTGCTTGAAACCTTTAGCTACAAAGCGACCCTTATAGATAAGTCCATCCATGTCAGTCTTTCTCTTAAAGACCCACTTGCACCCAATGGGTTTTACCCCTTCAGGTGGATCAACCAAAGTTCATACTTGGTTGGTGTACATGGATTCCATTTCGGATCTCATGGCCTCTAGCCATTTCTCGGAATCTGGTCTCATCACAGCTTCCTGATAGGTGGTAGGCTCATCCTCTATGAGCATAACGTCATCATGGTCAGACAAGAGAAATGAGTATCTCTCAGGCTTACGACGTACCCTATCAGACCTGCGAAGAGGTATGTCTACTTGAACCGGTTGTTGTTCCTCAACTCCTTGTGGAACATCACCCACAACACTTTGTGGCTCTAGTTCAACTTCCATCGAGGCTTCAGTGCTAGTGTTCGCATCTTGAACTTCTTCAAGATTGAACGTGCTCCCACTAGTCTTTCTAGAAACAAAGTCCCTTTCTTGAAAGACCCCAGTCTTTGCCACAACTACATTGTGCTGACTGGGAATGTAGAAGTAATATCCCTTAGTTTCCTTGGGATATCCAATGAAAAAGTACTTGTCGGATTTGGGTCCTAATTTGTCTGAGACTTGACGTCTAACGTAAGCCTCACAACCCCAAATCCTCATGAAAGACACATGGCTCTCCCAGTCCATATCCTATATGGTGTCTTTATCACGGCCTTTGATGGAACTCGGTTGAGTATGAAAGCTGCCGTGTCTAGAGCATATCCCCATAGATATGTCGAAAGATCTGTGTGACTCATCATAGATCGTACCATATCTAATAAGGTACGATTCCTCCGTTCGGATACACCATTCCACTGTGGTGTTCCAGGAGGAGTGAGTTGGGATAGAATCCCACACTCAGCTAGATGGTCACGGAACTCATGGCTAAGGTATTCTCCACCTCGATCGGATCGAAGTATCTTAATACTCTTGCCAAGCTGGTTCTGTACTCCATTCTTGAATTCTTTGAACTTTTCAAAGGATTCGGACTTATGTGTCATTAAGTACACATAACAGTATCTACTAAAGTCATCAGTAAATGTGATAAAGTACCTATAACCGCCTCTAGCAGCGACATTGAAAGGGCTACATACATCACTATGTATGAGTCCTAACAAATCAGTCGCTCTCTCGCTGTGCCAACTAAAGGGAGTCTTGGTCATCTTGCCTCGTAGGCATGACTCGCATACCTCATATGATTCAAAATCAAATGAGTCCAGCATACCATCCATATGGAGCTGGGATAAGCGCTTGTCATTTATATGACCTAAGCGACAGTGCCAGAGGTAGGTTTGGTTCATATCATTTGACTTGAACCTCTTGGTATTTATGTTATAGATAGGGCTCTCAAGGTCTAGAATATAGAGTCCGTTTATTATAGGTGCACTACAATAAAACATATCGTTTAAATAGACAGAACAACATTTGTTCTTTATTATAAACGAGAATCCTTTCTTGTCCAAACAAGAAACTGAAATTATGTTCTTAGTCAAGGCAGGCACATAACAACAATCATCTAATTCTATTACAAGCCCAGAGGGAAGAGATAGATGATAGGTTCCTACAACAATAGCAGCAACTCGTGCTCCATTGCCTACTCGTAGGTCTATCTCACCCTTCGTCAACGCCCTGCTATTTCTCAGCGCTTTTACATTAGTACAAATGTGCGAAGCACATCCGATATCTAATACCCACGATGAAGAAATAGAGAGGTTGACTTCTATAACATGTATACCTGAAGTAGAAATCTTATTTCTCTTCTTCGTAAGATCTTCCAGGTATTCTTTGGAGTTCCCCTTCCAGTGCCTTGCTTGTCCTTGATATAGGCGAAAAAGATGTTCAACCATATCGTAAGCGCTCATCAACTCATGTTGCTTCTGAAGCTCAGAGTTCATGGTTGCGAGCATAAGACAGGTCACATCTAATGCGTCATCTTGATGCTTCTTGTAAGCATCCTGGTTAGCTCGCGTGGCAGTGGCAGGAGGAGCCTCCGGAATGAGCTGCTCCAGAACGTACAGTTTACGTTCCTGAGTGAGAACTATTCTCTGGTTCCTGTACCAGTCCAGAAAATTTGCTCCGTTGAGCTTGTCCTCTTAAGGACAGAACGCAGGGAGAAAGAGTTCGTATTCGACGTCATGGTTATCTACAACAAAAAATTTGCAGAAATAAATATCATATTCTTTTAAAATCATTTAATTAGGCCTTTAATTAAATGATGCTTCCACTGAATTCTATAATTCTTGTGGGACAAGATCCACATCATACTAACCCTTGAGTTAGCTTTGGCTAATACGCCCAAGGCTTAGTATGATCGGTAGGTAACGATTACCAATTACATCTCTATGCAACTCTTGTTTATAAAATCAATATCCGCATTTATATTAAAACTCGAGTTAGCTTTGGCTAATACGCCCGAGAGTTAATATAGATGTGATTTTGACCTATCATTCCAACTATTGGAAGAATGCCTATGGTTGACTCGATCCAACCGAGTAACTAGGAATACTCAATCTAATTGAGTTTGTATTCACCCATGCGTTGATAGGCGGGACCAAGATTGTCCCACCGTACCCTACCAAGATAATATGTATTGCTCTGCTTTGGCAGATTCAACAATATATGTGATCGAGGTAGTGATAGGTATCACGACACGGTTAGGCATTTAGAGTTGGTTCGATCAACTAGGAATACTCAATCTAATTGAGTTTGTATTCACCCATGCGTTGATAGGCGGGACCAAGATTGTCCCACCGTACCCTACCAAGATAATATGTATTGCTCTGCTTTGGCAGATTCAACAATATATTCACCCATCCTAACCGAGTAACTAGGAATACTCAATCTAATTGAGTTTGTATTCACCCATGCGTTGATAGGCGGGACCAAGATTGTCCCACCGTACCCTACCAAGATAATATGTATTGCTCTGCTTTGGCAGATTCAACAATATATGTGATCGAGGTAGTGATAGGTATCACGACACGGTTAGGCATTTAGAGTTGGTTCGATCAAGATCTAATCTAATTGAAAAGGATGCATCTTGTGCACGACTTAGATCTAATCTAATCGCAAGGGTGCATCATGTGCACGACTTAGATCTAATCTAATCGTAAGGCACTAATTAATTAATTACTTATTAAACATGCATCATATACATAAGCAATTAACTAATTAATATATTTGTGATTTAGTCATGGCCCTACTACGATCTTCTCAAGCCAATGAGAAGATCGAATGGTCAACCTAGGGTCAACAGCTTCTCCAAGCTCCTCCCTTTGACCACCTTGTGTTGCTCGTGCCCGCCTCGGAACTCCGTCTCGTGTGGACCCTCCACCGCTCCAATTTGTACATTACAATTTGAAACTCAAGTTACATTCGAGTCTAAATCTAATTTACAACAAGAATATAAGAGAAAGGCATGACGCGCAGGTCGCGGAAAAATAAAGCATACAACACGCGCAAACACATAACGGCACGCATGCCGTATTATGAATTACAACACAATCCAATCATATTGGGTTTTTGGGCCATGACTATCACAAAATTAATATATAATTCAAAATTATATATTTTCATAATTTTTTATAATTTTAAATATAATTTTTACAATTTTTACGAATAAAATTTCCCGGCAGTCCCGTTTAGCGGTTTCGGGCGCAATCGCGGAATGGATCCCCTTGCGGGGCCAGGGGCAGCGCCCCTACCCGCGATCTAACCATCGCGAGGGTTCCTTTGCGATCCAACAACGCCCAAACTCGCTGTCCCAAAACGATTTGGGTCGAGACATTGCCGTTTCGGAAAAATCTTCCCGACAGGTTCGTTTTTAGCGATTTCGGATGCAATCGCGGAGCAAATCCCCTTGCGGGGTTAGGGGCAGAACCCCTACCCACAATCTAACCATCGTGAGTTGCTCCTTTGCGATCTAATGGCACCCAAGCCCGCTGTCCCAAACGGATTTGGGGCAAAACGAAGCCGTTTTGGAAAAATCTTTCCGGTAGCCGAAGCCTACTAGTGTCGAGACACTTGTGCTTCGCTTCTACGGAAAAATGACCCATAAAAACTATAAAAATCATAATTTTACAGAAAATTACAGAAACTTTAGTTTTCATAAAACCAAAAATTAAACTCGTACAAGCCTTGCACGTGGCTCTGATACCACTGTTGGGTTTTTCGGGCCGCGAAAACCGCTTTTTGCGTCGCGGAAACCCCGAGTCACCCAAAGCCGTAGATCCTTGCAAGAAAAATTTCCAGAAAACATGAGTATGAGTTTTAATACTTTGATCTCAGTAGATCTACAAAGAAAACATTTTACCTTCGATGCGTGCCCTCGCAAAATCCCGCTTGTCCAAGGTACGTGTCGGATCTCCAATGTATCAAGATAGATACTTCTCTAGTGATATCCACACGAACAAGGAGTACTCTATAGCACTCAAGGATGGAGAAGAAAGACCCCAAGTGTGCTAGCACTCTCTCTAGGGCTCTCGGATGGGAATGGAAGAAGAAAGGAAAGCAAAGAAGAGAATACAATACACTCCTCTAAAAATATTACCTTTCTTCTTGGACTTCTTGGATTAACTCACTCAACCACCTTCTCCTCACCATGGAAGTCACGGCAACATCTATCCAAGAGAGGGGAGAAGCAAGGAAGAAGATGATAGAATGAATGCACACATAATTCCACAAAATCAAAACCCACCTACCATTAGTGTGGCCGGCCACACAATGTAACCCCCTTCATTAATGTGGTCGGCCACATTAAAACCAAGGGAAGAGTGTAACCCCCATGTGGTGGCATACCTCATGAGGTGGAGGTGATGTGGCAAGGATGAGTCATCCTTATGATGTGGCAATACATCAAGTCAAACTTGATGTTTCAAATTCCTTTTGGTCAAGTCAAAATTGACCAATTTCTTCCTTGTTGAGTTAAATCCAACCTTTGATTAAAGTCATTTTCAATTTAATGAATCTCAATTCATTAATATAAATTGACTCAATGAATCAAATTTAAATTAGACTCATTCAACAATTGAATCTAATTGAGTCTAACTCAATAAGTCTAATTCGAATCCAATCTTTGGTGCATCATATGAAACTAATCCAATTGGTTCATCATATGAACCTAATCTCCATCCACTTGTTCTTTGTGTGTGACCCAATAGGCTCTTGTAACGTTGGCAATGTTTCTAAACTCCTTTAGAAACATAAGCAATGAGCGGCATCTAGCAATACATCATTGCTACCCAAGTTACAAGAATGTTGAGATCCAACATCACCTTGTGACTATTAATTATGACTTCTCACAATATATGACAAGTGTCCTTCTATCCTAGACATCTAGATTGATCAATGTGAGGCATAGACCGTGTCATCCTCTGACCAATCTAAATCTTGAACTCCAAGTAGACTCACTCAATCAAATGAGCTCAATATCTCATATTGACTCATTTGGGTATGGCCATACACTTCGTGGTCTTACTCTATCAAGAATATTGATGTCACTCCTATCATATAGGAGGGATAGATCCCATCTACATCACTCACATCCCTCTGCATAATTCGTTACATACCCAGTAATCGCCTTTATAGTCCACCCAGTTACGGGTGACGTTTGACGAAACCAAAGTACATAACTCCTTATGTAGGGATCCATGGTGACTTCATGTCTAAGGACTAATAGTCATACTAATAGCCACATGAGAAAGTATATGACACTCATATAACGATCCATGATACTTTCTCATGGCGGGTCATTCAGTATACATTCTCTAATGCATACCTATGTGTCAGCTTGATATCTCTATATCCATGACTTGTGAGATCAAGTCATCGAGCTGACCTACATGCTAGTCTTATTGTATTAACATTGTCTCTGAATGTTAATACTCGACTAGGAATGATTTAGAGTAGTGTTCCCTATATCATCTCACTATCGATTCAACTAATCGATTGATATAGGTATGAACCTTCTACTCAAGGACGCTATTATACTTAGTCTATTTGGCACTAATACAAATAAGTATAATAACCAAACAAATGCCTTTATTAATATACAAGAATATGATACAATGAGTCCATACAATCATCAAATGATTGGCTCTAGGGCTCTAACTAACACCTCCTCCCCTATTTATAAATCGCCGATGACTTAACCAGGAACTTCCCAAAGACCTCCTAAGAAAATTTGAGTAAACATGGGATCTTTTATTTATACTTTCTCATAATTTCATAACTACTGTATACTATTTGTTGTTTATCGAATATTAATGAAATTTCACAATTACTTGAGTTTTCTTATGTGATTTCCTTGTCTTCAGAACCACCAAGTGTTTATATAAATGGACTTTTTCAATATACTCGCCATATGTGGAGAAATCCCATAGAGAAATTATAATCGAAGGAAGTATACCTCATAATTATCTTTTGAGTGACATGTAATGTTGAATGAACCTTTTTTGATGATCTCCGGGTTTGTATGATAAGTTAAATGCTTTGCTTATCTATATATATATATATATATATGAAGAATCCCCAACCTATCTAATATGCCAATCGGAAGTATATCTCCAAATGAAATAATCATACAATATAAATGCTCCTTTGGACTTTCCCCAACTGTATGATGGATCGGTCAGATTTGTATGCCCCAGCGAAATCAAATATCTACAATATAAATGCTCCTTTGGGCTTTCCCTTGTTAGAGTGTATACTAAAAGTCTAGCATTTTGTATAAATATTTAAGAATCACATTGGCCAAATATCTACATTTATATGCTAAGTGTAGTTGTTCAATTAATTTATATTATATATAACATGGTGTGTGGTATCACACACAGAAGATCATGTTATCAGTTCCTTTTAAATTATAAACAGTAGCTTGCGACTAAGATGGAAAGGAACAAACCATTGGAATAGTCGTAGTGTAATTAGGTATTAGTTTATCTTGACCGACAAATTACACTAGTACACTCTGAGTGTATTGAGTATGACCATTTGAGGTAAGTTCTTTTTACACTGACTTAATAAAAGAACAAGACCTTAGTTATTATGGAAGTGTGTGCTCTTAATCCTAATATAATAAAAAGAACATATATTTAGTATTTATTTATTTGACTTATCAAAGGGTGAGATTTAGCTCGATAAATCAATATACCTGATAAGTTGGGAAATAATATTACTTATAGTGTGTGTTGTTGATTATAGAAGATAATCATGTCCTAGAAATCTAGGTTGATAATGTCCCCAAGAGGAGCACAAAAGGATTGTCATGTTAAACCCTGCAGGTGGACTTAGTCCGACATGACGATAAGGTTGTGTGGTACTACTCTTGGACTAAGACATTAATTAAAGTGAGTCGTTAGTAACTCAAATAATTTGTGGGCATTCGACATCTTAAACACAGGGAGAATAACACACTCATAATAAGAAGGAGCCCAAAATGTAATTTGGGATTGGTGCGGTAGTTCAATAATAATTCTTTAGTGGTATGAATTATTATTGATGAAATTAAGTTGGGTGTTCAAGGTGAACACGAGAAGCTTAATTTCATCGAGAGAGCAAAACCAATTCCTCCTCTCGGTCCCTATCGTAGCCTCTTATTTATAAAGTATTATACCTATCTATACCCACCTTAAGGTGGCCTGCCAAGTTAGCTTGGAGCCCAAGCTAGGGTCTGCCAAAGCTAAGGGTGGAGCCAATTTAAGGTGGACGGCCAAAGCTTGGATCCCAAGCTTAGGTGGCCAACCACTAGAAAAATAAAAGAATTTTAATTTAAAATCTTTCCTTATGTGGATGTCATGGTTTTAAAAGAGAGTTTAAAATTTAAATCTTTCCTTTTATTGCTTTCTACAAAAGATTAAGAAAAGATTTGATATCATTCCTTATTTGTAGATTGAAAGGAAGATTTTAATTTTGAGAAAACTTTCCTTTTTTGTAACCATGTTCATGATTTAAAAAGAGAGTTTTAAAATTATAAATTTTTTCTTTTATAAGTTTCTACAAAAGATTAAGAAAAGATTTGATATCTTTTCTTATTTGTAGTTTGAAAGGAAAATTTTAATTTTGAGAAAATTTTCCTTTTTTGTATCCATGTTCATGATTTAAAAAGATAATTTTAAAATTAAATATTTCCTTTTATAAGTTTCTACAAAATATTAAGAAAAGATTTAGTATCTTTACTTATTTGTAGATTGAAAGGATATTTTAATTTTAGAGAAAACTTTCTTTTATGTATATCATCCACATGTTTTATAAAAGTTTCCTTTTATAACCAACCATGAAGGGAAAAATTATTAGAGAAATTTTATTTTAAAAATTTCCAGAAACAAATAAGGAAATTTAAATTTTGTGTTTAAAACTTGCCTTATTTAGAGCATGAATAGTGGCCGGCCATAGATAGGGTTAAAAGGAATTTTTATTAAATTTTCCTTATTAACCAATGACAAGGAAAATAAAGGGAATTTTAATTATAATTAAATTTCCTTATTTGCCAAGACCAAGGATTATAAAAGAGAGGGTAGGAGTGCCTTCATGGTTGACAACTCTATTATATTGTTCTCTCTTTTCTTCCTTGGTGTGGCCGACCATACTCTTCTCTTCTTCTCTTCTTTTTGGTGGCCGAACCTCATCATTCTCAAGGAGACTCTTGTGGTGGTCGGATCCTACTTGGAGAAGAAGAAGAGGAAGGAGTTTCTTGCATCCCTTGGAGCTTGGTGGTGGTGGTCGAATCTCTACATCCTTGGAGGAGTTTTGGTGGACAAAACTTGGTGAAGAAAGAAGAGCTTGGGTGGTTCTCATCTCGGTAGATCATTGCCCACACAACGTCCGAGATAAGAAGAGGAATACGGTAGAAGATCAAGAGGTTGTTGCTTACAAAGAAAGGTATAACTAGTAATTTTATTCTGCATCATGCTAGTTTTCTTTGTATAGTTTTGAAATACCAAAAACAAGAGGCTAGTGATTCTAGATTTTTTGGATTAGATATTTAAAGTTGTGTTTCTTTTGTTTTGCTTTTCGATCTTGTGATTCAATTGTTCTTTTTGGTTAAACCTAGAGTTATATAAGGAAATTAAATATTGAATTTCATTAAGAGGATTTGTCGAGGTAGTGGTGGATGTTCCCATACCCAAGAAGGTCGAGTTTCTCGCCATGTTTGACCTGGGAGCCGATTTCCGAAATTAATATTTAATTGAATTTATACAATAGGTGGATTTGGATCAATATTGTTAAGTTTCATTTGCGATCCAAGTCTAAACCTAAAAGAAAAGATAAGTTAAATTTGGAATCAATAATGTTAAGTTCCATTTGCTATTTTGAATTTAATTTCTAAAGAACACAATAGGTTATTAGGAAAGGTTCGACACTTGTACAAAATTTTTGTACAGTGGAACCGGTACTATCTTCCTATGACCAACCAACAATTGTATCAGAACTAGGTTTTGCCTCTGTGTGTTTGGTTTTCATTTTAATTATGCACATGTCATACATAATTTAGGTAGGATAATAGTAGGATATGCTAACTCTGTGGTTGCAAGCTCCAACTATTATAGCTTATGGTTATTGTGTGTGATTGGACCCTTGGATATATCAAGGGCATTTTATTGTGTGTGCATGATTGTATTTAACAAATACAACAGGATCTGTACTAGCCCTAGGATTTTACATTTATGTTCGATCTAGACTTGATGTACATTCCCTTGTGGAATATAGGATCGATATATATAAAATTTTATTTTTTTATAACAGATCGAATCCTTGCGAGGCGTGGTGCTATTGATGGACCAGAGGCGCATCGGAAACGGAAGTTTGATAGACCCGATGGCATGAACCCTAAGGCTGGCAGCATGCAAAGGACAGTGATGAAAAAGACCATAATAGTTGGGAAATTAATTTCCATATTTATTGCTTTTATTTACTGTGATGTGTGTGCATGTTATGTTTGCTTGCATAGTTAAAATTCCTCACCTTAAATAACTAAGTGGGAGAGGGATTAGTAGACAAATTCCACGGATTTCATTACTGGTTTGTAAGTGATGCGACAAACTTGCGTGTTGGCTCTGAGTGCCTCCCTCCCCATCGGATGAGTTTGTTTGCAGATCACTAGATCAAACTTCCATTTTGGATGGCTATAGGAAATTAATTAGGAGCATGTGATCTTCCCTATCGGAAGGGGTACAATCTTATTTAATGGACTAAGTGTCATGTAATGGTATACACTTAGGCACATCTAATACTATCCTCCCCATCGGAGTCACTGCTATTATTTGTGTGACCAAAGGAAAACCAACTATTAATTTGTCACAAAGATAGGTTAACAAGATAATAAAATTAATGGGTAAAACCCCTCTTACAAATGTTTGGATTTGTATACGTCCACACTATCGTGGCATACAATATTCACGGTGTTTGAGGTAATTTTGTTTGTCATAAAGATAGGTTGACAAGGTTATTAATTGGTAAAACCCTCCCCTTACAAATGTTTCATTTTGTATACGTCCACACTATCGTGGCATGCAAAATTCACGGTGTTAGAGGTGTTGGTGAATTTAAATGATATTGTTTTGAGGAATCAATATTATTTTAAATTCAAATTTTTGACCAAATATTTGATCAAAGATAGACCAACTATTGATTTTATTTGTCATAAAGTTAGGTTGATGAGATAATAAAATTAATGGATCTTCTCTTTTGAATTTGTATACGTCCACACTAACGTGGCATACAAAATTCACGGGGATTTTTGAGGTGTTGGTCTTGACCAAATATTTTTGTGATTCTTAGGACTTCATATGTTTGTCAATCCCCTAACTTTTATACTATAGAATAGACTTAGTAGTCCCAATTAAGATTGGAAACAAAACTTGGACTCTAAGATGAACTGTCCTCTCAGAACCAAGAACAATATAGGTGTATTTTATTCATTAGTTGTTGAAACATGTTAGTGGTATTATCTACCGGTACCTGGTGAGTAGATACGGGAGCCACTGATCATGTCTATAATTTATTGCAGGGGTTCCAGGAAATCCGACAACTATATGAAGAAAAAATTACCATGGGCACTGCTGCGAAAGTAGCAGCTGTTGCAGTGGGAGATGTTTATCCTCCGATAGGAATTAAACATGGATTTTTGAGAAATTATCTTTACATACCAAGTTTAGAAAGAACTAGTTTTCAGTTTCTAAACTATTCAAAGAACTTGATATTCTGCCTCTTTTAATAACAAAGTTGTTATCAAGAAAAAGAGGGAAGTTATCTGTTCTGGTACGTTGATTGACAATTTATAAATCCAATAACTCCCATGATGCAATAAATGAAAATTAGTAACATATCTTCTAACTCTAATAAGAGAAAGCAACCTTCGAAAATAAACCAATCATATATTTGGCATCTAAAGCTAGGTTATATTAACTTGAGTGGGATTCAAAAGATAATAGCCGATGAACTTTTGGGTTCATTGGTAGTGGAAATCTTTCCAACCTACGAGTCTTTCTTGGAAGGAAAAATAACCAATAAGCTTTTTAAGTCTAAGGGGTATAGAGCCAAAGATGTTTTGGAATTGGTTCATTCTGATTTGTGTGGATCTATGACTATCCAGGCAAGAGGTGGTTTCGAATATTTCGTCTATTTTATAGACGACTATTCAAGATACAGGTGCATTTACTTGATGTACCGCAAGTCTAAGTACTTTGATAAGTTCAAAGAGTACTAGGATGATGTGGAGTAACATCATGGTAAAAGTATCAAGACACTATCGTGAGATCGTAGTGGCGAGCACCTCTTAGGAGAGTTTAGGAGTCACTTATCAGAAGTCGAGATTCAATACCAACTAACTGCACCTGGTACACCCCAACAGAATGGTGTAGTATAAAGAAGGTATAGGACTCTTGTGGATATGATTAGATTGATGATGAGTTATTTAGAATTACCAAATTCATTTTAAGGATATACTCTAGAAACGGAAGTAAACATAGTACCTTCTAAAGTCAGAACCCTCTACTCCCATAGAATTGTAGAATGGGCACAAGCCTAGTCTGAAGCATATTCGGATTTGGGCTAGTCCAGCACATGTGCTGAAGAGAGACACTGATAAGTTGTACAGGAGTTCACTTGTTTGTTATCCTAGAGAAACGAAAGGAGGTTTATAGTCCTTAAAAATCAGAAGGTCATGGTTAGCACCAATGCCTATTTTTTAAGAGGACTATGTAATGAACCACAAGCGCATAAGTAAATTTGTTCTTAAGGAAAGAATAAAGGACATGTCTAATCTAGTACCAACTGTACAAGATGAAATATCATAAGAAACAGTAATACGTGTCACAAATGATACACAATTGCAGAAAGTGCCTCGTCTAGTGGGAGGGTTGTTAGGCAACCTAAAAGATTCATGTTTTGGGAGAGTCTTTGGACTTGATCCCTGGTGGACATGAACCTGATCCCCGGACATATGATGAAGCACTCCAAGATAAAGATGCAGCATCTTGGCAAAAGTACAATGAACACTGAAATAGAATCTACGTATTCTAATAAAGTATGGGAGCTTGTAGAACCACTAGATGGTGTAAAAGCCATTGGGTGTAAATAGGTCTACAATAGGAAAAGAGGGATAGACGGGAAGGTGGAAACTTTCAAAGCAAGGTTTGTTGAAAAGGAAACTTTTTCACCAGTAGCCATGCTTAAGTCTATCCGGATTCTTTTATCTATTGCTACTCATATGGACTATGAGATTTGGCAAGTGGATGTCAAGATAACTTTCCTTAATGGAAGTCTTGAAGAAAATATCCATATAAAGTAACCAGAAGGATTCATTACAAAGGGCAAAGAGAATCTTGTGTGCAAGGTCAATCAGTCTAAGGACTGAAGCAAAGCTTCAAGGTCTTGGAACATCTGGTTTAATAAAGTAATCCAGACCTATGGATTTATTCAGTGACCGGATAAGTCTTGTGTATACAAGAAGTGTGATGGAAACATGGTGGTATTTCTTGTACTATACGTAGATGACATTTTTGGTAGTTGGAGACAATATCAAAGTGTTGTCGGAAGTAAGGGTATGTTGTCCAAGAAATTCGATATGAAGGACTTGGGAGAATGCGCACATATTCTCGCGATCAAAGTAATAAGGGATCATAAGAAAAGAATGTTGTGCTTATCCCAAGCTTCATAAATTGATACAATCCTAGTTCATTTTAGCATATAAGACTCCAAGAAAGGTTTTCTAACTTTTAGGTATGGAGTATCTTTCTCAAAAGAGATGTCTCCGAAGACATCAAAGGAGATAGAGGATATGAAGGCAGTTCCTTAAGTTTCGGATGTCGGAAGTCTAATGTATTCTATGTTGTGCACGAGACTGGATATCTGTTTTGCCCAGAACATAGTTAGCAGATATCAAAGTAACCCTAGACAGGGGCATTGGACTACGGTAAAACATATATTGAAGTACCTTAGAGGGAATATGCTAGTTTACAAGGCAGATGATTTGATCCCTATGGGTTACACGGATTTTGACTTCCAATTAGATAGGGACAATAGTAAGTCAACCTCAGGGTTTTGTGTTTACTTTAGGAGGTAAAGCCATAACAATGGAGGAGTCTTAAGCATAGTTGTTTTTCGGACTCCACCATAGAAGCTGAGTATGTGGCAGCCTTTGAGGCAGCCATAGAAGATGTATGGCTCAGAAACTTAATTATGGACTTAGACATAATTTCTGGTTTATCCAAAAATTATTACAATTTATTGTAATAATAGTGGTGCAGTAGCAAACTTGAAGAAACCATAAGTCCATAAAACAAGTAAATACAATAGAATGCAAGTACCACCCAATACGAGAAATCGTATAATGAGGGGAAGTTGTTGCCGCCTAGATTGCATCAAGTGATAACCTGAGAGATCCTTTCACTAAGGCCCTTAAGGCAAGAGCTTTTGATGAGCGTGTTGAAGGGTTGGGAATCAGATGTATGGCAAGGTATACGGCAGCATAGACTTTTAGTATAAGCGGGAGATTGTTAGAGTGTATACTAAAAGTTTAGCTTTTTGTATAAACATTTAAGAATCACATTGACCAAATATCTACATTTATATGCTAAGTGTAGTTGTTCAATTAATTTATATTATAGATAACATGGTGTGTAGTGTCACACACAGAAGATCATGTTATCAGTTCCTTATAAATTATAAACAGTAGCTCGCGACTAAGATGGAAAGGAACAAACCATTGGAATAGTCGTAGTGTAATTAGGTATTAGTTTATCTTGACTGACAAATTACACTAGTACACTCTGAGTGTATAGAGTAGAACCATTTAAGGTAAGTTCTTTTTATACTAACTTAATAAAAGAACAAGACCTTAGTTATTATGGAAGTGTGTGCTCTTAATAAAAGAACAAGCACATATATTTAGTATTTATTTCTTTGACTTATCAAAAGGTGAGATTTAGCTCGATAAATCCGTAGGCCCGATAAGTTGGTAAATGATATTACTTAATAGTGTGTGTTGTTGATTATAGAAGAAAATTGTGTCCTAGAAATCTAGGTTGATAATGTCCCCAAGAGGAGCTCAAAAAGATTGTCATGTTAAACCCTGCAGATGGACTTAGTCCGACATGAGGATAAGGTTGAGTGGTGCTACTCTTGGACTAAGATATTAATTAAAGTAAGTTGTCAGTAACTCAATTAATTAGTGGACATTCGACATCTTAAACACAGGGAGAATAACACACTCATAATAAGAAGGAGCCCAAAATGTAATTTGGGATTGGTGCAGTACTTCAATAATAATTGTTTAGTGGTATGAATTATTATTGATGAAATTAAGTTGGGTGTTCGGGGTGAACACGGGAAGGTTAATTTCATCGGGAGACCAAAATCAATTCCTCCTCTCGATCCCTATTGTAGCCTCTTATTTATAAAGTATTATACCCACCTTTCTACCAACCTTTAGGTGGCCTGCCAAGCTAGCTTGGAGCCCAAGCTAGGGCAGGCCAAAGCTAAGGTTGGTGCCAATTTAAGGTGGTCGGCCAAAGCTTGGATCCCAACCTTAGGTGGTCGGCCACTAGAAAAATAAAAGGATTTTAATTTAAAATCTTTCCTTATATGGATGTCATGGTTTTAAGAGAGAGTTTACATAACAGAAAAAAGCCTAACAACAACGGTTTTTCACCGTTGTCGTAGCCCCTTTCGGACTGTTGTTAAATGCCGTGTTGTTAAAAGGGGTGGCCAAAGACAATAATTTTTAACCGTTGTCTTTGAAGGAAAAGACAACAGTTTTACAACGGTGAAAAACCGTTGTCTTTTCATTCAACGATAACAGTTTTTCACCGTTGTCTTTGAGCGTCTACCTTTAATAGCAGAGTCTTCAACAACAGTTTTAAACTATTTATGACAACGTTGAAAAACCGTTGTCTTTTTTAGATAAAAAATAAAAAAAATTAATACACAATTTTCCAATATTAAAAATCATTCAAAATACCAAATTTCAAAATAAAATTTAATATACAATTTTCTAACATTCAAAAATAATATCTATAACATTCTGAAGAAATTTCATAAGCAACCAACAAAATGATAACACTATTAAAACAAAGGTAGAACAATATGACACGAGATTTTCTACTTAGATGTCGGTGAAGAGGAGGGACTGCAACTCCTAGTGCTCCTTAATTTGTTAAAGTCTCTCCATTTTTTTTGGCTTGTCGGCATTCTTCCCAATACTCTTGAGGACACCTATTCGAATAAAGATATATATTACAAATTAGAAACTAAACTGTACGCGTGAATCTAATTGCAATGCATAAATGTTACATAACCATAAAAACCATTTGATCTAGTCATCTAACAGAAGTGCAAAAAACGTTATCTATGTAACATAAATAGTAACCTCTTGAAACAATATGGTGGCTCTTAAAGTCATGAACACGTTAAGGTTTTCACCAACTATAGTAGGACTGGCTACAGTAATTACCTAAAATAACATAAATATGTTTTTCTTTGATTGTATAGTAGGAAGAAAACATTAAGATTTATATTCCTGCTGCAGTAGGAAATCTTATTGCTACTCAGTGTTCAAGCCTATCTATCGCAACCATCAATAAAAACATCAATCAATATAAGGCGCACAAAATTTGATCTCTTGCATCAAGTTGGTAGATCATACCTCAAAGTCTTTACGAATGATTTTGTCCATGTTGCAAAGGGTTAGGATCTTGAATCTGGTTCTCCAAGTCTTGCTGCCTTGTGTCATCTCCATCTTCAACTCCAGCAAGGTTTCTGGCTTCATTCTGCTGCTGACTCTGATTAAGTTGGACCGAGCGCAAAGTTCTCCTAGCCCTCCATCTTAAATACTCAATGAGCAAAGAGTTCATACTGATTGAAATACCAAACCCTGTAAATGAGGAAAGTAAAATGTAGAACACAGGGCTTACTCCTAGCTGCAGAATCAACAACGGGATTTTCAACTTCTGTATTAAAAATAAACAAAAAATTTGGGCTACCAAATCCATCTGACGAATCGCATCACCTTACCACACTATAGAAAACATGAGCAAAGAGGATCACAAGTGCAAATTGGAACGATGCATAGGACCAAATGTAGCTCTGGCTCACTGTAAATAAAACACTCAAATTCATGGTTTGACATAAAGCATTGTAAAAAACACAGATTCAGTACAACAATGTGGCAATCACACACAATGCTATTAAGGTTTGTTGTATGTTAAAAAAAAATGGATACTGAATATATGAAAGCTAATAGAAAATATTGGAAGAACCTGAAATTGCAAAACCTTAGGAAGAGAAAGATGAATTACCCATCGTTGAAGCTATCATGGATGCGAGAAGACCTAGAACACAAGAAAATGGCAAAGATACGGCAAGAGCTTGGGGACCCAATTCACTAACCTGTTAGAATAAAGTTTTAGTTGAAAGTAAATGTAAACTCATGAGACTAAATTGAACAAGTGTGCTAGAAATCATTAAAAAATCAAAAAATAATAATAATACAAATTTTATTTGAAAGTTGAATAATCTTACTAAGAGTTGCTCCAGGAAACAGAAATAGGCAAGCATGCTGACCATGACAAGAATAGGGACGTCCTGCAATACCCTGTCATGAAAATGAAGAAATACCAGTTAAAACTAACATATACCCAAAGGTCAAAGGCATATATCGCCACAAGATTAAGCCAAAACCTGTAAATTGTTAAATAATGATCTATTGATTATAGTAATGCTTTTATTAAGGTACAACTTGCAGGTCAATGAGAAATTTCTAATATATTCAAGGCATAAAAATACCCAATATAATAATGCAGCATGACATTATGGTAAATTAGTATAATCCTTCACGAAAGAAACTTCCTCGAGATGTTATTGTATAATCGATATAGCCAACAAGACCATATATAGCATTAAATTAGCAAAGAAACTTCCTCGAGATAGTTTCAGAAGAAATAGATGATCTGAAATATCCGCCAGACCAAATCTTCATGCTGAACATAAATCATAGCAGCTTTAGGATTCTTAGAATAAGACAGTATTATTATCTTCCTCCTGTGTTCTACGTTATGAGAATATTATGAAATATTTTGGTTATGCAAAATCAAAAGCCTAGGACCTTTTGGTACTAGCAAATCTGACAAAAAAAACAACAACAAAAATTGCAGTTTAATCAAGTTGCAAAGAAAAGATTAGGAAGAAGATTAGAACAAGAGAAGGTTAGCTATTTTTTCATCCATTAGCAACAAAAAAAAAAGATGCATTTTATATAACTCACACAAAAAAATCACTTTACGAAGAAGATTAGAACAAAGAGAAGATTATTAGCTTTTTTCACCCATATCAACAAAATATTTGCATTTTAATCAATTCATGATAAAAGACTATCTTACGAAGAAGATTATTTTAAGAGCAGGAGAATATTATCGATTTTATCACCCAAAAATTGCACTTTGATCAACTAATAAAGAGTTTCAAGAAAAAAAATACTGCCGCCAAACAATTTTTAAGAGTCAAAAACTCAATATCACAAAGAAGATAACCAAGCAAATGTTAAGAGGAAGAAAGTTTAGATAAATCTCTCAAAAAGGAAAGCAAAAGCTGAATCAGGACATGAGGGTGCACCCACAAAATATTACTCCAAAAATCTCCATCAAGAGGTAGATTATAAAGCTGATGAACAACCATGCACTGCAAAGAACACTTGAAAAATTGGATCCCAACAGAGGATTGAAGGGACTATGAGGAAGAGGAAAAGGATTACCTGCTGGATGATATCAGTGGTGACTTGATTCGGGGAAGTGTAAGCTGCCATCATAGGCATCGTCGAGTAACTCTTGGCTGGTGGTTATGTATGCGGGGAGAAGAAGTATCGCGGTGTCGATAGGCGGCGAGGATCAGCGTCGGGTTGGGAAGGAGGGGAAAGGGGAATCGGCAGTGGTGACCTAGCCTCACGTGAACAAAAAAAATCTTTGTTCGTGAGTTTTTTTTCGTGAAGTTAAAAAAACTATTATTTTTTTGGGATTCAACAACATTCAATAGACAACAGTTTAATAAAACTGTTGTATATTATCATGTAAGCAACGCTAAAAGACAACAATTTTTTAAAATCGTTGTCATTGACATACATTAGACAATAATTTTTTTGAAAATCGTTGTCTTTGGCATACATTAGACAACATTTTTTTAAAAACTGTTGTCATTTAAAAAAAATTATGGTGAACAATAACGGTTTTCAATAAAACCGTTGTTAAATGGCAAAAAGACAACAGTTTCTCGAAAAACTATTGTCTATTAGGTGTGGTTAAATCTAAAATTTCTTGTAGTGTTAAAATTTAAATCTTTCCTTTTATAGCTTTCTACAAAAGATTAAAAAAATATTTGATATCTTTCCTTATTTGTAGATTGAAAGGAAGATTTTAATTTTGAGAAAACTTTCCTTTTTTGTAACCATGTTCATGATTTAAAAAGAGAGTTTGAAAATTATAAATTTTTCCTTTTATAAGTTTCAACAAAAGATTAAGAAAAGATTTGATATCTTTCCTTATTTGTAGATTGAAAGGAAAATTTTAATTTTGAGAAAATTTTCCTTTTTTGTAACCATGTTCATGATTTAAAAAGTGAGTTTTAAAATTAAATATTTTCTTTTATAAGTTTCTACAAAAGATTAAGAAAAGATTTGATATCTTTCCTTATTTGAAGATTAAAAGGAGATTTTAATTTTAGAGAAAACTTTCTTTTTTATAAATCATCCACATGTTTTAATAGAGAGATTTTAATTTATAAAAGTTTCCTTTTATAACCAACCATGAAGGGAAAAATTATTAGAGAAATTTTATTTTAAATATTTCCAGAAACAAATAAGGAAGTTTTAATTTTGTGTTTAAAACTTGCCTTATTTGGAGCATGAATAGTGGCCATCCTTAGAAGGGGTTTAAAGGAATTTTTATTAAATTTTCCTTATTAACCAATGGAAGGAAAATAAAGAGAATTTTAATTATAATTAAATTTCCTTATTTGCCAAGACCAAGGATTATAAAAGAGAGGGTAGGGGTTCCATCATGGGTGACAACTCTATTATATTTTTCTCTCATTTCTTCCTTGGTTTGGCTGGCCATCCTCTTCTCTTCTTCTCTTCTTTTTGGTGGCTAAACCTCATCTTTCTCAAGGAGGCTCTTGTGGTGGCCGGATCCTACTTGGAGAAGAAGAAGAGGAAGGAGTTTCTTGCATCCCTTGGAGCTTGGTGGTGGTGGCCGAATCTCTACATCCTTGGAGGAGTTTTGGTGGCCAAAACTTGGTGAAGAAGAAAGAAGGGCTTGGGTGGTTCTCATATCGGTAGATCGTTACCCACACAATGTCCAAGATAAGAAGAGGAATACAGTAGAAGATCAAGAGGTTGTTGCTTACAAAGAAATGTATAACTAGTAATTTTATTCCGCATCATGCTAGTTTTCTTTGTATAGTTTTGAAATACCAAACACAAGAGTCTAGTGATTCTAGATTTTTTGGATTAGATATTTGAAGTTGTGTTTGTTTTGTTTTGTTTTTCGATCTTGTGATTCGATTATTCTTTTGATTAAACCTAGAGTTATATAAGGAAATTAAATATTGAATTTCGTTAAGAGGCTTTGTCGAGGCAGTGGTGGATGTTCCCATACCCAAGAAGGCCGAGTGTCTCGCCATGTTTGACCTGGGAGCCGATTTTTGAAATTAATATTTAATTGAATTTATAACATAGGTGGATTTGAATCAATAATGATAAGTTTCGTTTGCGATCCAAGTCTAAACCTAAAAGAACAGATAAGTTAAATTTTGAATAAATAATGTTAAGTTCCGTTTGCGATTCCGAATTTAATTTCTAAAGAACACAATAGGCTGTTAGGAAAGGTTCGACACTTGTACAAAATTTTTGTACAGTGGAACTGGTACTATCTTCCTAATACCAACCAACATCCCCAACTGTCTGATGGACCGGTTGGATTTGTATGCCCGAGAAAAATTAAACATCTGCAATATAAATGCTCCTTTGTGTTGGGTTTTTCGGGCCGTCAAAACCACTTTTTACGTTGCAGAAACCCCGAAACCCACATGCCACGGATCCGAGCGAAGAAATAAAATTATGTAAAACTTTCATATACATGTTTTCTAATCCTAGATCTACATTAGATCTACAAAATAAAAAGGTTACCCTTGATGCGAAGCCCTTCGCAATCCCGCTCGTCCAAGGTTCATCGCCGGATCTTGAGAGTATCAAAGTAGATACTCCTCTATGTGTATCCACACGAACAACACGATGGAGAGAACCTCTAAGGATGTGCTAGCAACCTTAGAAGATCAGTAATGGTGGAGGAGAGGGAGAGAAGAGAAGAGCTTGAGGAAGAAAAAGGAGTTACTCACCAAACACACAAAATGCACTAACTCCCTCATCTAATGTGGCCGACCACTTTAAGAGAAAATGTAACCTCCATGGGATGCCAAGAGTTACAACTCTTGGTAACTCCCATGAGGTGGCATCTCACTTAAGCAACCATGATGATGTGGAGCATCATCATTGGTCCACTTCTTGCCAACTCACCAATGAGGTGGCAAATGGTCAAGTCAAACTTGACTCTTCATCTTCCTCTCAAGTCAAGTCAAACTTGACAACTTCTCTCTCATTGTTGATCAAATCTAACCATTGGTTCAAGTCAATTTTAATTTAATGAATCCCTATTCATTGAATTAAATTGATTCAATCAGTCTAAGTCCAAATTAGACTCATTTAAGACATGAACCAAATTGAGCCCAACTCAATTAACCTAATTTGGATTACTCTTAATCCAATTTGGTTCATCACATGAAACTAATCCTTTAGGTTCATCAAATGAACCTAATCTCCATTTAATTACCCTTTGTGTGTGACCTTATAGGTTCTTATAACGTTGGCAATGCTCCTAAACCCATTTAGAAGCATAAGTAATGAGTGGTATCTAGCAACACATCATTACTACCCAAGTTATAAGAATGCTGAGATCCAACATCACCATGTGACTACTAATTGTGACTCTTCACAATATATGACAAGTGTCCTTCTATCCTTGACATCTAGATTGATCAATGTGAAGCATAGACCGTGTCATCCTCTAATCAATCAAAATCTTGAACTCCAAGTAGACTCACTCAATCAAATGAGCTCAATATCTCATATTGACTCATTTAGGCATGGCCATGCACTTAGTGGTCTCACTCTATCAAGAATATCGATGTCACTCCCGTCATATAGAAGGGATAGATCCCATCTACATCACTCACATCCCTCCGCATAATTTGTTACAAACCCAGTAATCGCCTTTATAGTCCACCCAATTACGGGTGACGTTTGACGAAGCCAAAGTACGTAACTCCTTATGTAGGGAACCATGGTGACTTCAGGTCCAAGGACTAGTAGTCATACTAATAGCCACATGAGAAAGTATATGACACTCATATAACGATCCATGATACTTTCTCATGGAGGGTCATTCAGTATGCATTCTCTAATGCATACCCATGTGTCAACTTGATATCTCCATATCCATGACTTGTGAGATCAAGTCATCGAGTTGACCTACATGTTAGTCTCGTCGCATTAACATTGTCCCTGAATGTTAATACTCGACTAGGAATGATTAAGAGTAGTGTTCCCTATATCATATCACTATCGATTGAACCAATCGATTGATATAGGTAAGAAACTTCTACTCAAGGACGCTATTATACTTAGTTATTTGACACCAATACAAGTAAGTATAATAACCAAAACAAATGCCTTTATTTATATACAAGAATATGATACAACGAGTCCATACAACAATCATCAAATGATTGGCTCTAGGGCTCTAACTAACACTTCGGGCTTTCCCCGATTGTCTGATGGACCGATCAGATTTGTATGCCCGAGCGAAATTAATTTTTTGTACGATAAGTAATGTTGATGTTAAAGCCCATGGTTGATCTTAGGGAGGGTTAAAGTCTCTGATTCCCCTTAAAGAAGCCTGTTCGGTCACTCCTTAAGGCCCCTGATCGACTGTTATGGTTTAAAGTTTTCGGTTCCCCTTAAGGAAGTTTGTCCGGTCACTCCTTAAGGTTCCCGATCGAATGTTATAGTTTAAAGTCTCTGTTTCTCCTTAAGGAAGCATGTCCAGTCACTCCTTAAGATCTCCAATCGGCAATTATAGTTTAAAGTCTCCGGTTCCCCTTAAGGAAGCATGTTCGGTCACTCCTTAAGATCTCCGATCGACTGTTATAGTTTAAAGTCTCCGGTTCCCCTTAAGGAAGCTTGTCCGATCACTTTTTAAGGTCTCTGATCGACTGTTATGATTTATAGTGTTCGGTTCCCCTTAAGGAAGCCTGCCTGGCCACTCCTTAAGGTCCCCAATCGATAGTTATAGTTTAAAATCTCCGGTTCCCCTCGATGAATCATGTTCGGTCACTCCTTAAGGTCCCCGATCGACTATTATGGTTTAAAGTCTCTGGTTCCCCTTAAGGAAGCTTGTCTGGTCACTCCTTAAGGCCCCTGATCAATTGTTATGTTTTAAAGTCTCCGATTCCCCTTAAGGATGTCTGCCCGACCATTCCTTAAGATCCCCGATCGACTGCTATAGTTTAAAGTCTCTGGTTCCCCATAAGGAAGCCTTCCCTGTCACTCCTTAAGGTCCCTGATCGACTGCTATGGTTTAAAGTCTCTGGTTCCCTTTAAGAAACTATGTTCAATCACTCCTTAAGGTCCCCGATCGACTGTTATGGTTTAAAGTCTCTGGTTCCCCTTAAGGAAGCCTTTTCAGTCACTCCTTAAGGTCCCCAATTGACTGTTATGGTAAAAGTCTCTGGTTCTCCTTAAGGAAGTCTTTCCAGTCATTCCTTAAGGTACCTGATCGACTATTTGATGGTTTAAAGTCTCTGGTTCCCTTTAAGGAAGTCTGCTCGGTCACTCCTTATGGTCCCCGATCGACTGTTCGGTGGTTTAAAGAGAAGTATATGACCCCTTCCAATAATATTGCCTGCACCTTTTTTGTTACTCATATCAATAATGTGGTACAAAATATATGTGTAACTTACAGGCATGTTTGCTAAGTTCTATATAGTTACAAATGATTAGCACTCCAAAGCCGTTCGAGTTTTCTCCCTTCTGTATCTTGGAGGTAGTATTAGTATCTTGCTAAGTTTTTGTATGATTTTATAAGGTTCTCCCCATTGGGGCTCCAGCTTGTTAGCATCTCCAACAGGCTTGATGCGCTTCCATACAAGATCACCTACCTGAAAGAACCTTGGAATAACTCTTTTGTTATAATTTTGTCTCATTATTTGACAATAGGAAATGAGCCGAGCTGCCACTTTGTCCCATGCTTCCCCTATTAAATCAAGTTCCATAAGGTGTCGAACCATATTGTTGTCATCATAAATCCTTCTTCGATCAGATTCCACTCTAACTTCTATCGGAATCACTGCTTCGCCCCCCATAAACCAAGTGAAAAGAAGTAATTCCTGTGGCTTCTTGAGGAGTGGTACGATATGCCCACAATACACTGGGTAATTCATCTACCCAACTACCACCAATGTGATCTAATTTAGTTTTGTATCCTATGATAATTTCCCTATTGGTTACTTCAACTTTCCAAAACTCTGTGGATACACCACAAAGGTAAAAACTTGTGTGATGCCATAATCAGAACACCATTTTTTTATTTTCCTACCATGAAATTACCTTCCATTATTAGAAACTATTTTGTGTGGAATACCAAATCTGCAAACAATATGCTGCCATTGAAATTTAATAACTGCATGTTCAGTAATTTTGGCTAATGGTTATGCTTTTACCCATTTAGAAAAATAATCAACAGCTACTAATAAGAACTTCCTCTAAGCAGATGCAAGAGAAAAAGGTACTACTATATCCATGCCCCATTGATCAAAAGGAGAAGATACTATAGAAATCTTCAATAGTTCAGTAGAATGATGAGGAATATTTTGATGTTTCTGATAAGATAAACAGGTTTTCACAAGTTCAGCAACATCTTCTTGTAAAGTAGGACAAAAATATCCAGCTAATAATATCTTTCTAGTAAGAGATCGACTTCCCATGTGCCTACCATAAGAACCTTGATGCATCTCTTATAGGATATACTGTATGTCATCCGATCCAACATTTTTGGGTAGAGGGGTAGAGAAGACCCTTTTATATAAGTGATCTCAGATCATATTGTATTTGCTTGCTCTTTTCTGGAATACCCTAGCTTGTTCTGCATCAGTGGGTATAATTCCTTGTCGTAAAAATAGAATGATAGGTGTTCTCCAGTCACCCTGGATTTCTAGATTAGCTTGTTGCTCAATACAAGATACTAATAATGTTTACTCCACTGGTCTATCCAAATTCTAAGGTATAATGACAGAAGCTAGTTTAGCTAATTCATCTATTGCTTGATTGTCTGTTCGGGAGATTTTTTTTACACTTATTTCATAAAATTCAGCTTTCAATTTGTCAAATGCCTTTGCATATAGCTTGAGTCTTTCATTGCTAATTCCAAATTTACCAATTAATTGTTGTGCTGGCAATTGAGAATCAAAATGAATTACCACACAAGAAGCTCTCACATGCTTGGCAACCTATAAGCCTACTATCAATGCTTCATATTTGGCCTCATTGTTGGTGGCTCTATAATTAAATATAACAAATAGTTGTATTCGATTTTCTCTAGGAGATATAAGAAGAATCCCTATTCCACTACCTTGTCGAGCAGAAGACCCATCCACATAGATGATCCAGGTTTCCTCAATTTCTGGACTTGGTATTTCTGTTATGAAATCCGCCAAAGTTTGAGCTTTGATGGTTGTCCAAGGCTGATACTGTATATCATATTTACTAAGTTTGATCGTTCACTTGATCAATCTTCTGGACACTTCTGGGTTAATGAGTACCCGACCAAGAGTGCTGTTAGTCAATACTATAATTGGGTGTGATAGAAAATGAGGATGTAATCTCCGAGCTGCTAAAACCAATCCATAAACTAACTTCTCGAGTGTCATATATCGGTACTCTTCTCCTTTTAATAAATGGCTCAAAAAATACACAGGTAACTGCTCTTTCTTTTCCTGCCTCACTAATATAGAACCAACAGCATGATCGTTGGCTGATAAGTACTTCCACAAAGTCTTTCCTACTACTGGTTTAGCTAATAGAGGGAGAGTAGACAAATATTCTTTCATCTCCTCAAACGCCTTGCTAAAATCCTCATCCCATTGAAATTTAGCTGCTCGTCGAAGTATTTTAAAGAAGGGGAGACTCTGATCGGTCGACTGAGAGATGAAGCAGGACAGGGTGGTAATCCTCCCTCTCAATCTTTGTGCTTCCTTTTGGTTTCGTGGAGGAGTCATGTCTTGTAGTACTTTCCACCTTGCTGGGATTTACTTCTGTTCCCCGCTCGGTCAACATGTACCCCAGGAACATCCCACTCTTGGCCCCAAATAAGCATTTGTTGGGATTGAGCTTGAGTCCATACCTCCTCAGGGTTCTACAAGTTTCTTCGATATCAGCACATAAACTAGAAGCCCACATATATTTAATAAGAATATCATCCACATAAACTTCCATATTTCTTCCAATCTACTTCTGAAAAACCTTGTTCATAAGCCGCTGATAAGTAGCTCCTGCATTCTTTAGACCAAAAGGTATGACATTGTAACAATAAGTACCTTTAGCAGTTATAAAACTAACCTTTTCTTGATCTACTTTAGTGAGTGGAACTTGATGATACCCTTGATAGGCATCCAACATACTAGTAAATTTGCATCCCGCCGTGGAATCTACTACTTGACCTATACTAGGCAAAGGATAATAATCCTTTGGGCAAGCCTTGTTGAGATCCCTGAAATCAATACATACTCGCCACTTATTACCTGGCTTAGAAACCAAGACGATATTAGCCAGCCAGTTTAGAAATTGTATTACCCAAATATATCCAGCATCCAACAATTTATCCACCTCTTCCTTGATAATTTTGTTTTGATCAGCCCCGAAATCCCTTTTCTATTATTTGACTGATCGAGCATCTTGATATACATGAAGATCATGCTCCATAACCATTGTGCTACACCTTTTACCTCCTTAGGTGTCCAGGCAAACACCATCACTATTTTTCATCAGGCATTTGACCAAGTCTTCCTTGAGATCATGAGTAAGATCGGACGCGATGTGAGTAGTAGCTTCCGGTCGGCCGACTTGTATCTTCACCTCTTCCTTCCCCTCATATACAAAGGTGGGTGGTTTTTCATGGATGGTGTTGATATCCATCCTCTGAGCTTTCGGGTGGCATTAGCTTCCTCCCTCACGACCTTCACATAACACTTACGTGCTACTATTTGATCTCCCTTGACTTCCCCCACTTGACCATCCACGGGGGATTTTATCTTCCAATAGAAAGTAGAAATGACTGCCTTGAATTCATTCAAGGCTGGCCGACCTAGGATAATATTATACACTGATGGGGCGTCACCACCATGAAGACTGATCGGCGTGCCCATATCAGGGGCTCCTCCCCTAAAGATATGACCAAATTTATTTGACTCAGTGGTTGTACTTCATTACTTGTGAACCCATATAATGGAGTAACCATAGGGTGAATCTCACTCAGGTCAAACTGCAGCTGATCAAAAGTCTATTTAAAGATAATATTAACAGAGCTACCAGTATCAATATAAGTACGTGAAATGTTGTAATTGGCTATAACATCCTTAATTATTAATGCATCATCATGGGGTACTTCCACCCCTACTAAATCTCTAGGCTCAAAATTGATTTTCGGCCCTGCCGCCTTCTCAACACTACATCCAACGGCATGAATCATTAATCGTCGAGCGTGCAACTTTCTCACCTGATTAGAATCACCGTTAGTGGATCCTCTCGCTATTATTTTGATATTACCCCCAGCAGCATTATTACGATTTTCTTCCTGCCGAGTCGATGGTGGTTCTAATTGTACTTGGTCAGGTGTTTGTGCTTGTATAGTAGCGAGAGGTAATATTCTTGCTTGTGATCCGCTCAATTGATATTCAATTTTGAGAGGACTATTCTGTTGCGGATATCGCCGATGATTTGGGATTGGAGAATGTCGATGATAGCGGGTGTTACCCGCCTGCTGATTCTTTAGAGCAAAACAATTTTCTGTGTTGTGGGTGCTGGTCAGATGATACATGAACTACCTTTGCGGGAAATGCGTGGGAGCATCTATATGTTGTATTGTTTGAGGTTGAGGCTCTGGATGATGATGATGCAGATCTGTTCGAGGTCCTTTAGGGAGCTGGAAAGGTTCCACCGGACATGCTACATTAGGAACTGACATAGAAGTAGTAATATCCTTCCTCCTGGCAACTTGAGCCTCTTCCACATTGATGAACTCCGAAGCTCGCTCAATCAATATATCAAAATTGGTAGGAGAATTCCTGACCAAATTCTTAAAGAAGTCATTATCATTAAGCCCCTGAGAAAAGGCGCTTACCAAGATCTCTGTGGTGGCCGAAGGGACATCGATGGCCACTTGGTTGAACCTTTTAATATAAGCTCTGATAGATTCTCTAGGCCCCTGTTTGATTGAAAAGAGACTCCAAGGGGATTTAGGGTACCTCTTGTTACTTGAAAAATGATGTAAGAATACCTTGCAAAAATCTTTAAAGCGGCAAAAAGAATTTTCCGGTAGTCGCTTGAACCACCTTTGAGGCGCTCCTCCAAATGTAGTAAGGAACATCCGACATTTAACTCCATCTGTAAATTGTTGGAGGAGTGCCGCATGTTCAAATTTAAGAAGATGATCCTCGGGATCAGTGTTTCCCGAGTATTCTCCGACATTTGAATTTTGATAGTACTTCGGCAAAGGATCAACTAATACTCATTGAGAAAATGGAGTGATAATCCTTTCAGGAGAATTATCAATAGCTACAATCTTCCCTTTTCGTTTTTCTCTTACAGGGGTTTCTCCAAAATACTCCTGAAGAATTGCTTTTCATCCTCTTTGTTCAAGAGGTGTTTGAAAATACGCTTTAGGGCGTCAAGTGGGAGAGATAGGGGTAGAGAGCAAATGAACCGGATCTCCCCCCTTGATCTCTCTCTCCCTATGATGAGAAGTTACAGACATCGCCAGATGTGGTGCTACTGGCAGCGTGCAACCAATATTGACTTGTTGTTGTCATTGCAATATCTTTTGCACCCTAGCGTTAATGAGTAGCTACAGATCCTCCTACGATATAGTAATAGTGTTGGGTTTTCCAGCTTTCTCCATCTTCGTAGCTTCAGATCCAGGTGAATATTTTCCCACAGACGGCACCAAATTTGATCCTATCTAATGAAGACATACGCTGGCTCCAGTGAATGATGATCCTTGATGAAGACAACCTCCGGGAGACCTAGAAGAACCTCTCCGTGATCCTATGCAGAGCAAGACAAACCAACAAAGAGTTAGTGACCTAAGACCGAGGTGGGGATCTTTGGCTAGGCCCTCCAATGCTCAAGGTAGTTTCTCTCTCAAAGGTGGAAGGAAAAAGAAGAAGAAGAATAGTAAATGAAGTATTTAGGAATAGAGTTTAGATGCTAGAACTTGCGTACCCTGCTAACGGAGAGGATCCTCCTTTTTATACTACCTCATGTGACCTCCGTAGTCGTGAAATAGTCTCCGGTCCGTTAGGGTTTGTTAGGAGATGAAGTCATCTTCTATACTTCGTACAATAATCCTTTAAGAAATCTTTTATGTACCCCAGATGTACCTCTTTTGTTGTTTATGACTTATATTTATGCTGGGGACACGTCATTATAACTAAAGAAGCTTCTAGAAGATATTTTCCACCAAATCTTCTGTTGGACATGTTTCGACCGGTCATTTAAGCTGGCTTCATATATTAAGGATTTTTTCTATTAAACATATCTTGGGCGGTCGTTCAAGCCGACTACATATATTAATAATATCTCTTGTTGAGCATGTCTTCACGCTCGGGCGAGCTCTGCTCGACTGAGCGTATATGAGCAAATGGGTGCTCGCTTGACCTTCGATTAATCGGTCATATGTTAAGAACCATATATAAGACTAAGTGCCTTTATGCTCGGGCAAGCTTCACCCAGCTGAGCATATATGAGCACGTGGGTACTCGCTCAGCCTTCAGTCAGCCGGTAACATGCTAAGAATCATATATAAGTTTAAATGCCGTTATGCTTAGGCAGGCTTTGCTCGATCGAGCATATATGAGCACGTAGGTGCTCGCTCGGCCTTCGGTCAACCGGTAATGTACTAAGTAATACATAAGGCTAAGTGCCTTTACGCTCGGTCGGGCATTGCCAGGCTAAGCATATATGAGCACACAGGTGCTCGCTCAACCTTCGGTCAGCCGGTATTATGTTGGGAACCATATATATAAGGGTAAGTACCTTTACGCTCGGTCGGACTTTGCGCGGTCGAGCGTATATGAGCATATGGATACTCGCTCGACCTTCACTCAAACAACTATATACCTTTCCTATCTTTCTTGACCTTGACCCCTCCTTTATTTGCCAGCCGACCTATCATAACCCGTATCAGGAGCCTTCTTATATAGGAGGTCAGCAACGTTAATGATCAATTAAAAATCATTACTCGACGAGCTGTGAAACACTAGCGTTTCGCTTGACCATTTTGATTCTACATTAATCTTGCTTTAATGCATTAGTTACACAAGAAGCAAAAAGTTTACATGGCAAAATATTAATTATTCCACTTGGGCAAGTTTTGCCCCAACCAGTCCGGTATTGGTGTGCACCAGTCGTGCCCACACACAAGTCTATATAGTTTTGTGTAATTCAGACCCTGGATTTGCACCCACACATGAGAGAGTGAGTCTCTCCCTTTACATGTAACGCCCGCCCTTCCCCTACTGATAGCAAGGGCGGCGCTATACGAACATACATACATGTGTGATCGTTGCAGCGGAAGAATTTAAATTTAAAACATAATAGAGAACAATATGATCATGCAAACATATTAAACATGTGAGCATGCTTAGTATTCATGTGTGTAACTTGATTTAATATTTAGTCACTGAAACATAACATAGAATTCAAGTATAGTTTAGTTACCTTTTACTTAACATTCAAGTATGATAAGAAGGTTCTTAGCAATTCTTTAACTAAACCAAGTGCCTATTAGTTCAAGATTTCATGGAAATAATAAAAAGAGAAAGTATAGTTTCACATTCAGTGTAAACCATCAAAAGCATCAAGTAGAAAAGCAAGTAATCATGCAAACTTAGGACATGCATAAGTTCGAAATATAAAACAGATCTCTTCCACCATGCCACTGCCACATTCATCTTTTGCCTCTCCTGCTGCTCCCTTTAGTTTAGCCATTCTTTACCCTTTTCTGCAGTACAAGGAAAAGTAAAACTATAAGCACATAGGCTTAGTAAGATCCTTTCCTACTCAAAAAAGAAAACATACGTCATGAATTAATATAGAGTAGTGACATGTTCACCTAACCAACATATAGATTTAACCTTGCATACTAGCATAAAGTAGTGTCATACTCATTTGGGAAAATCATAAACCTAGCATATGAGAACATAATCATAAGGTAGTAGCATGTTCATCTAGGCATCATAGGCATATCACAAGAGAGCATCTTCCTGAAGCATAATAATCATATAGCATGAAATAAGTATATGCAAAATGTTCTTTTGAAAACATAAATCATATTGACTAGCATATGAGAGCATAAGCATAAGGTAGTAGCATGTTCATCTAGGCATCATAGATATATCACAAGAGAGCATCTTCCTGAAGCATAATAATCATATAGCACGAAATAAGTATATGTAAGATGTTCTTTTGAAAACATAAATCATATGGCTAGCATACGAGAGCATAAGCATAAGATAGTAGATTGTTCATCTAGGCATCATAGACATATCACAAGAGAGCATCTTCCTGAAGCATAATAATCATATAGCATGAAATAAGTATATGCAAGATGTTCTTTTGAAAACATATATCATATATGTACTTAAACATAAATCTCAACATGAGGGTCCGACATTGTACCACATACATGATTTGCGCGTATCCCTAAATAAATCTGAGGTAGTTAATCCTGAACCTACTAGGGAACTAGGCCCGTGCTTCAACCTAGGGGCGACGTAGGAGCCCATCCCCTGGACCGTGCTTAGGGTCCGGTACAAGCCATACAAAAGTAAAATAGCATATCATGTTACTTGTCATATCATAATGAGTGCTCTTAATCCCAACTTATAGGGAAGCAACTCTTAGGCATTTCATCATACATAAGCCTTGCATAAGCATAACATGGTGACATAAAGTTCACATATCACATAGCATATCATAGAGAATCATTATCATGCATAGTTGGGGTTTTGAACTTTCTACAAACCCTAATTCATGTCTTGGCCGAAACTTCCATGGAGCATGGTCTTAGGTCTTAAGCCACTTTAAAACAAGGAAAGCATCATACTAGCATCACATGGTACTTATCATAACATGGGAGACCTTTCACAAACCTAAAAGGACTTCTAACCCTAGTTTCTTGGTTTGGCCGAAACATACACAAGGCATAGTCTTAGGTTTTAAGCTATTTTAAGCATGGAAAATATTAAACTAAAATCTCATAATTCTTAGTATAACATGTGAGACACTTAGCAACCATAGATGGGCTTCATAACCCTAACTTCTTGTCTTGGCCAAAATATACCAAGGGGTAAATCCTAGGTTTTTGAGCATCATTAAACATGGAGACTTTAAACCAATATCACACAATGCATAGCATAATATGTGTGACTTTTAGTGAGCATAGATGAGTTTCTAACCTTAAATTCAAGTCTTGGCTGAACATATAAAGCATGATTCTAGGTTTCTTTTAAGCAACTTTAAGCATGAAACTTTAAACTAATATCACACAATACATGGCATAACAAGTGAGACTTTTAGCAAAAATAGATGAGTTTCTAACCCTAATTTTAAGTCTTGGACGAAACTTATAAAGCATGATTCTAGGTTTCTCTTAAGCAACTTTAAGCATGAAACTTTAGAATAATATCACACAATACATGGCATAGGAAGTGAGACTTTTAGCAAGCATAGATGAGTTTCTAACCCTAATTTCAAGTCTTGGCCTAAACTTATAAAGCATGATTCTAGGTTCTTTTAAGCAACTTTAAGCATGAAACTTTATCACATAATAGCTTCGACATCATGAGAAATCTTAAGCAAGCATGGTTAAAAAAATTTTTAACTCTCTTCAAACCTTATTTCATGTCTTGGCCGAAACTTACAAAAAACCAAATCCTAGATTTTAAGCAACATTAAAACATGGACAAAACACTCGTAAACTACTTGTACTGCAGGTGAGGGACTTACCTCCTCTTGCTTGGTTTACTAAGAAAAGTACCCTTGGTGGAGAAGAAGAAGAAGACTTTCGCTTCTAGAACTCCCTTTTACTTGTAAGAAGAAGTATGTCTTAAGGACTTCTCTTTGTGAAGTTTTCCTAGGAAGGAACCTTTAGCTTGAATTCGGAAATGGGAGAGAAGGAGCTTAGGGTTTCGGTGGAGGGAGAAGAAGGAGGAAGGAGAAAACCAATTTCCCTTCCCCTCTTAATCCTATTTATTCTAAATGAAAGGAAGAAGGAAGAATGTACTTTTCTTTCCCTTACCTTTTTATTCCTATTTATTCTAAATAAAAGGAAGAAGGGGGGAAGAACACAACTTGTCATTCTCTTGCTTTCTCTCTTCATCACTCTCATTTATTCTTGGTGAATGAAAAAGGTGTCTCGTTACCTTCCCTACCTTTAACCACCAATTCCATTTCCTTTCTAACAACACTTCCTCCTGGGATATTGGTTATTCCATACCACTTAAAGTTTGCCATTTGTTAAGAGGTTCAAGGTTCAAACCTTGACCACTCTTCTTTCTTCTTTTTTTTCTTTGAGGCGTTACATTACATTTGTTCACATCATCAAAGCATGTGAATCAATATAAACAACCATTTACCTTGAAGCTCCCAATGTGGAACTAAAGTTTCATTCACAATGGAGCTCCATGCCTCTTCCACTTCTTCTCCATTCACATTTATCCAACAGTTTGTTTGTTTACTACAGTTCTCATTTCCTAAATTTTATTTGTTAATTACTATAGGAATTTTTGTTTTATGTTTACTACACAAAGTCTTGCAAAAATTTTTGTTTATTGAATATTGCAATTTTGCTGAATTTTGTTTGCTGAATTTTTTATTATGTGATGTAGGATGTCAAATAGAGGGATGAAGGATATTGGTTACAACAAAGAAAGATCAAGGGTGAGAGGACGACGAAGCTGACAATCTCTTACCATACAAAATGAGTATTTATATTTAATTCTTATTAGTGTTATACAATTTGAAGAAACCATTGAGTTACACAATATTTACTTTATTGATGATGTATGTGTTGGTGCTGGAAGTACCAACTAATCAAACTTGTATTTTGATATTGACAAAGTTTAAAGTTAGTTGTGTTGTTGTTCTAACAAGTTGAACTAAGTGTGCAGGAAAGTTCTAAGTGATCTACGACAATGGAAAGTCCTAAGTGATCTAAGGTAATGGAAAGTCCTAGCTACAATTAGATAACGAAATCCTGGTATGAGGGACTGGGCAAAGTCTTGCCAGGTTGAGGACATCATGCAAGATCCTAGGGTTAAGAACACTAGGTAAAAATCCTGGGGGTCGTCGACACCTGGTGGAAGATTGGACGGGTCGAGATCGGGCATTTAGCGGAAAGTCCTATGGTCTCGAGCGCTGAGCAAAAGTCAAGATGGTTTGGAGGATCGGTCTGGGAAAAGGTAATCTCTCCGGAGAGGAATAGGTGAGGATGAGAGCATGCCATGTTAGCCTTATAGGGACACCAGGGAGAGGTTCTAGGTGCCCGGAGTGGGTTATAAAAGGAGAATTTGACTAGCACCTTAAACACATCATTTCAAACATCTTCTGCTTTTGCGCTACTCCGAAATGGTCTCTACGATGCCCGAAAGCTGCTCCGACAATGGCTATATTAGAGATCCACTTCTAAGTGATCGGTATTGTTTAAATTCAAAGTTATTTGTACTTAAATTGTAATTCACTTTATAACTTTTTTATTAACTAGTGATTACCCAACGAAAGCACTCTCAAGTGTGGGCCTTGGAGTAGGAGTCGTCACAAGCTCTGAACCAAGTAAAACATGGATTTGTTAGTGTTGATTGTTTATTTTCTTTATTCCACTGCCGCTTGTCTCTCCAAGTTTTAAATAATGTGAAAGCCACGAGCGCTATTCACCCCCTCTAGCACTTTTGATCTTACAATTGGTATTAGAGCAGGGCAGCTTTGAATCAGTGAAATCACTATTCAAGTACTTTTTTTGTGGTATCTTTTGAAATTTTGAGAGTCAATCGGAATCGGTGCTATCATCCCTTCCAATCAGTTTTTCATTTCTTGAAGTCGACATCGCTCGAGTTCTTAGTTATTCTTTTTATCACGCACTAGTAATCCAAGACCTAGTCTTGGAATATTCATTTTTTTTTGTATGAGAGGTTTTCTCTAATGGCCCACCAAGAAGGCTACATTACCGTACGCCTGTCTCTTTTCTGATGGTGCATGTTGCACTAATAATTAGGTTTTGATGTATAACAAATAAGTTAAAGTTAGATGTGTTGTTTGTCTAACATTTTACCAAGTTTACAGAACTTGATGGGTCTAGAGGACCGAAATACTAGGCTGAAGTCCAGCTAGGTTTATAGATGGCAGAAAATCCAGATTGGTTGAGATCAGTAGAAAGAAGTCCAGTTGAGTTGACAACTGACTGAAGTCTAGATTGGTTAAAATTTGACAAGAAGTCTTGGTGGTCAAGGGACCTGACATTAAGTGTAAGGTTTGACTCTTTTTTAAAAAAAAAAAAATGAGAGAAAATTCACGGGAGAAGTATGATAATAAATTTTCTTTAGGAATAAGTATGGATTTAAGGGTCTAAATCATTATTAGCCAATTAATGGGCTTATGGGTTGGACCTAATTAATAATGAATGGATTTAACCTAGGGTTTTATAAGAGGAAAAAGGGGGGAGGGATTGAAGGGGGATGACAAAAAAGAAAGTGGAAAAGAAAAGAGGGAGGGGGAGAGGGAGAGGTCTCGATGCTAAGTGAGAAGGGGAGAGGAGACTCCGACCTTGGAAGGAAGAATGAGGCCAAAAGACCTTCCCATCATTGCCCTTCGTCATTGCCCGCACCAACACCAAGTTTCCGAGCACAAAGACACATGTTAAACCCTTTGCTTTCTACGTCTTTAAATCTATGTATGCAGCATGATTTCGAGGGAGAATCGAGGGCTAAAAAGTAGCAAGATTTAAGGGATATCTAGAGTAAACGTAGCAAGTTTTCGAGAGAGAATTGAGGGCTGAAAGTAGCAAGTTTTGAGGGATATTTGGTGTATACATAGCAATTTTTCGAGGGAGAATTGAGGGTTGAAGGCAGTTGTTGGTTGCTACTCAGAATAACGTCCTAGTTCCCCTATACAAAAATTTGTACGAGCATAGAACTATCCTAGCTACCCATGTTTTCTAATGAAGTTAAATTTGTATTGCAAATGATGCTTAACATTATTAATCCAAATTATCCTTTAGAAGTTAAACTTAGATTGGAAACGATACTTAACATTTTTAATCCAACTTTAACTAATGTGATCTTCCTAAGTTAAACCATATTACAGAAGTTATCAAATATCTATTTCAAAGATCAGCTTCCAGGTTAAACATGGCAAGACACTAGGCCTTCTTGGGTATGGGGTGGGCAAAGCCTCACAAAGAAATTGGATATTTAACTTCTTACAGTAAACTATGTTTAACTATAGAGCCCTCAATAGAAACACATTATCGAAACATGAAATCAAAAAATAAAATCCATAACAAAAATGATAACATAAAATCGATAGCCTCTTGTGTTTGGTTTTTCAAGATCTATACAAAGAACATGAACTAGTTATGATGCGGAAACAAATAACTAGTTATACCTTTCTTTGTAGCTAAAGACCTCTTGATCCTATGTTATATTCCTCTCCTCCTCTTGGATGTTGTATGGGCAACGATCTACCAAGATGGAATCCACTCGAATCACTTCTTCTCCTCCAAAACTCTCGAGCCACTAAGGGATGCCAAAATAGGAAATTTTCTTCCTCCTCTCCTCCTCCAAGCAACCGGCCACCTATGTGCTCCTTCTCCTTTTCTTCTTCTTCTCCAAGCTCCGGCCACTATGAGTAGATGAGGTGCCGGTCCTAGAGAGAAGAAAGAGAGGATGAAGAAAGGGTGCCGCCGGCCACAAGAGAAAGAAACCAAGGAGGAAGATGAGAAGCAAGGGCCGGCCACACCAAGGAAAAGAGAGGAGCTAAGGGAGATTAATTCACCTCCCATAAGGCATCCTCTACCTCTCTTTTATAATTCTTGGTCACGGCAAAAAGGAAAGTTTTAAACACAATTAAAACTTCCTTATTTGTGGCCTCCCATTTAAAAAATAAAATTTTAACAACAATTAAAATCTCTCTTTTCTAAATTTCCTATTGTACATGGCAATAAAGGAAAGTTTTAAAATTAATCTCTCTCTTTTAAAACATGTAGACAACTACAAAAAATGGAAAGATTAATTAAAACTTCTCCTTTTTAAATCATAGTTACAAAAAGAGAAAGTTTTATCAAAAATTAAAATCTCTCTATTAAATATTATAGATTGTTAGGATCGACGGTCGCGGCTAGAGAGGGGGGGTGTGAATAGCCGACCCCAAATTTGCGTTTCTTAATACAAATCAAGTTAGCACAGCGGAAAAATAACAACAGAAACGTAAATGGAGAATTCAAATCTCAAGCACAGCGATGTAACGAGGTTCAAAGAAGAAACTCCTACTCCTCGGCGTGTCCGTAAGGTGGACGAAGCCTATCAATCTGTCGGTGGATGTGACCCCGGAAAAATGGCTAATATGAACTCCTTCAGGGTGGAGAAACCTCGCCACAATAACTCTTGCAAACAGCAAGATAGAAGTACACAAAATACAAAGAAGCACAAGACAATATGAATGTAAAACAAACAAGCTTGCCTTCTCGTCTGGAGATCCGTTGATGAAGCAGCAGCTTCACGGATGCCAGCAGCAGGGAAGCTCATGCGAAGCTTCAAGAAGTACGAGCTCAGCAAAGCTCGCAGAAGGAACCTGGAAGAACTTGCAGAAGCAAGAAGAAGGTCCTGTAGAGTCGCTCGACTCTTTATATAGCTGAACCTGCAAACCTGTGAAGACAGAAGAAGACACGAAGACTGAGATCTAGCCGTTGTCACTCACAACGGCTAGGCCTGGACCGATCAGGCTCCAACCTGATCGGTCCACACTGTCCCTGATCGGTCTTGGGACCGATCAGGCTGATCGGTCCAGGAGGAGTCTGATCGGTCCCTGGACCGATCAGCCTTTCTCCTTCTTCTCTTCTGTTTGCTTCCTGATCGGTCTTCAGACCGATCAGATAATCCACAGAAGCATTCTGTTTGGTTACTGATCGGTCACCAGACCGATCAGCCGTATCACTGGATCGGTCCCCAGATCGATCCAGAGCTTGGTTTTTCCCCCAAGTCTCCCACACCAACATCCGGTCAACCTTGACCTGTTGGTACATCATGCTTAGCATCCGGTCACTCCCTTGACCTGCTAAGACTCCCCACCAAGTGTCCGGTCAATCCCTTTGACCCACTTGGACTTTTCTCTTCGTGCCAAGTATCCGGTCACTCCCTTGACCTACTTGACCTTCTCAACACCAGATGTCTGATCATCCTTGATCCATCTGGATTTTTCCTTGCCCGGCTTCACTCACCAGGACTTTCACCTAGCTTCACTCACTAGGGTTTTCACTTGGCTTCACTCACTAGGATTTCCAATCTGCCTGGCTTCACTCACCAGGACTTTCACCTGGCTTCACTCACCAGGATTTTCTATCTGCCTTCCTGGTCTAGAGAGCGAGCTACCGAGCCCTCTCTGACCTAGTCCGGAGAACGAGCTACCGAGCCCTCTCCGACTTCGACATCCGGTCCAGAGAACGAGCTACCGAGCCCTCTCTAACCATAGTCCGGAGAACTAGCTACCGAGCCCTCTCCGACTCCATCAGGTCTAGAGAACGAGCTACCGAGCCCTCTCTGACCACAGTCCGGAGAACGAGCTACCAAGCCCTCTCCGACTTCCACATGCCAAGCTTCCATACTTGGACTTCTCCGTGCCAAGTCCCTGCTTGGACTTTTCCTATGCCAAGTTCCCTGCTTGGACTTTCCCGTGCCAAGTCTCCATACTTGGACTTTTCCCGTGCCAAGCTCCCTGCTTGGACTTCTCGAAATAGATCAACTCAAGTCGGGTCAACCAGGTCAACCTTGACCAAGGGTTGCACCCACAACCTCCCAAGTTTTCCAATATTCTTGTCAAATATCAAGATACAACTCTTCTATTCTCATCAAACATCAGAATAGAGCTTTTCTATTCTCGTCAAGCATCAGAATAGAACTTTTCTATTCTCGTCAAACATCAAAATACAACTCGAGTCAGGTCAACCAGGTCAACCTTGACCTAAGGTTGCACCAACTATCTCCCCCTTTTTGATGTTTGACAAAACCATAATCAAGTTAGGTTAAACCGATAACTTAACTTAGGTTTTCCAATGTTCTTCCTTGAACAGAATAGAACTTTCTCCCATTCTCCCCCTTTTTGACACACATCAAAAAGAGTGAATCAAGGTCAAGAGTTTCTTCCTAATGAAAGTCCCATACCTTTCATTGAAACTCTTAATTTCCCCCTTGATACTAAGGTCAACAATTAACTTAGTGATAATCTCATATCATTCAAGTCTTTAGGTGTAAAAACTCCCCCTAAAAGTCAAATCCCCCTTGACCATTGCACCAACAATGTCTTGGAGAGTTTCAAACCTTTAGAAATCTAAACCACTAACTTCCATAGCTGAAATTTCAGTCAACAGTCGAAAAATCAGCATTTGGCACACTCTGATCGGTCACCAGACCGATCCACACTCTCCTGGATCGGTCCTGGTGACCGATCCGCACTTTCCTGGACCGATCAGAATCCTCTCTGATCGGTCCACAAGACTGATGTCAGAATTTTTGATTTTCCTCCCGAAATTCAGAAACTCCTAGAAAATTTCAGAAAATTTCAAAAATTGTAAAACTTTGAGGATACATTCCTCATAACATATACTATCAAGAAAAAAATAGTTTTCTATGAAAATAACTTCCATTTTCAAATCTTGATACAAAGTTCAAAAGATTTTGAAATAACTCAAAGTTAATCAATCTTTGTATCAACTTACTCAATGATGAATGCTATCACTAGAAAAGCTTCATCAAGGTTTTTCAAATCAACTTTGAAATGATTTTAAACCATTTAATTTAGGACCACAATCTTAGGGCTAAATGTACATGACTTGTACACAAGCATTCCCTATGATCCTCCATTTTGAATTAGGCTCATCTAGGTACAAGAACTATGCACCTTGATCCTAACTCATGATCCTAATATCTCACACACATCTAAGGTGTATCAAACACATCCAAGTCAATTTTGATGTGAGATATGGTTTAGGTCATCTTAATCTAAGTTCTCATGCATTTTCTAAACAACAATTTGATCTCCATATCAAATTGTGTTTTTGTCCTTAAATCAAATTAATTGATTATAAATGCAAAAGATGATGACATGGCATAAAATAATATCATAAGTGAAAACATGTGCCAATGTCATGATGTCATGTCATAAAGTATGAAACTTAAATAAGGCATGACATATAGCTAACCTAAGTATTATCATGACATTTCAAATGATAATGAACTAAATATGATGTCATGACATGGCATATGGCAAACAATACATGGCAAATAATATATAAAGGTATAGAAAATACCTAATTCTAGCCTTAGTTGCCATTTTTGATAATTTTGATCATTTTGCCATAAATTCCATATTTCTAAGTGTAATAGACCTAAAATCATATACTAAAGATTTTTAGATCACTATGTGCCAATTAGATTGACCGTAGAAAACTCCTCAAATGTGATTGGTACATCCTAATCACTTTAGGAATAACTTTCCATTTCATTTTCAAGGCTTGATTACACCTTGAAAATTCCTAAAGTGCCACCTTTTGCCATGATTAGGTTAACTACCTATTCAAGTAAGGTTGGCACACCCTAAACCATCTAGCGTGATGGAATCACGCTCTTAGGAACCCAATACCTATTGGAGCTCATTGGGTTCACTAAATATTCACTAGGGATGACTTCCCTAGCAACCCTCCTAATGACCCTCCTAGGCTTGGTCATTTGGGACTCATCAAGATCAACTCTAGGGGTGACTCCCCTTGTGACCTTGGTGATGGTGTTCCTAGCCCTAGGTCTTGTTCCATAATCGAATGGAACATTATGATAAGTGGGCTTGACCACTTGAGTCTTAGGTTTGTGACCCAAACCTCTCATGTTCTTGGGCTTTGATTTTTGACCCTTAGACCCTTGAGTTGACTTCTCTAAGTTTTTAAGGGCCTTTTCTAAATTATCAAGTCTTGACCTCAAGACTTGATTTTCCTTTTCTAATACCTCAAGTTTTAATTTTTCATTTTTCTTTGAGGTATACCTAGGCATATGTCTAGTTGTTTTGGGATTCCTACCTAGGTTTTCCTTAACCTTAGATGAGTTAATTCTAGGGTTGGTTTTTCTAGTATTGTCCTTATCTAGGCTAACATGTTTGGCACCTAAGCACGTGTATCGGTTACTATAGTTATCATGCTTATTATTATTGACAATAGCAATAAGGCTACTAGCATGCATCCTACTAGAATTGCAAGAATGTGCCTTTGAGATTACCTTAGGGTTTGCCTTAGCTCCCCCTATAGACGTGCTCGGTCTCTTGTCCTTGTGAGATTGCCTCCCCCTCCGACATTGGCTCCTATAGTGTCCCCTTCGCTTGCATTGGAAGCACACCACGTGCTCCTTACCCTTGCGTATCGGGACTCCGGCTTTCTTGACCTTTGGCGCCGGTGGAGTCTTCCTAATCCTCCTTTGACATTTACTCTTGTAATGCCCAAATTCCCTACACTCAAAGCTCATTATATGTAATTTACTTGAAAGTAAATTGCTTGAGTTACCTAGGGTTGAGGATAGTTGTATGCTTTCTTCTTCATCCCTTCCGGAAGTAGAGGCTTCTTCTTCTTGCTCCAATCTTGAAGAAGAACTCTCCTCCTCCTCTTCCTTAGATGTTGAGTAGCCCTCAACTTCTAATTTCATACCTCCATGATGTGAGCTACTTGGCTCACTTGACTCCTCTTCATGACTTGAATTGGAGCTCTCCTCATGGAACTTAGCCAAGTTGTTCCACAACTCCTTGGCATCGTTGTATCCACCTATCTTACTCAAGATATCATTAGGTAATGAAAATTCAAGAATTTTCATTACCTCATCATTGATCGTGGATTGGTGGATTTGTTCCTTCGTCCACTTCTTCTTCTCGAGAGGTTCTCCCTTCTTATCCACCGGAGGAGAAAAACCTACTCGTACACAATTCCAATTCACTAGGTTAGTCATAAGAAAATACTTCATTCTTACCTTCCAATACGCGAAGTCATCGCGATCATAGAAGGGTGGAATCGTGATGTCTTCTCCAAGTAAATCCATTCTCTAGCTTGTGCTCCCCCGGGTGTTAATCCGAAGAAGAGCAACTTCGCTCTGATACCACTTGTTAGGATCGACGATCGCGGCTAGATAGGGGGGGTGTGAATAGCCGACCCCAAATTTGCGTTTCTTTCTACAAATCAAGTTAGCACAGCGAAAAAATAACAACAGAAACGTAAATGGAGAATTCAAACCTCAAGCACAGCAATGTAACGAGGTTCGGAGATGAAACTCCTACTCCTCGGCGTGTCCGTAAGGTGGACGAAGCCTATCAATCCGTCGGTGGATGAGACCCCGAAAAACCGGCTAATATGAACTCCTTCTGGGTGGAGAAACCTCGCCAAAATAACTCTTGCAAACAACAAGATAGAAGTACACAAAATACAAAGAAGCACAAGACAATATGAATGTAAAACAAACAAGCTTGCCTTCTCGTCTGGAGATCCGTTGATGAAGCAGCAGCTTCACGGATGCCAGCAGCAGGGAAGCTCACGCGAAGCTTCAAGAAGTACGAGCTCAGCAAAGCTCACAGAAGGAACCTGGAAGAACTTGCAGAAGCAAGAAGAAGGTCCTGTAGAGTCGCTCGACTCTTTATATAGCTGAACTTGCAAACCTGTGAAGCCAGAAGAAGACACGAAGACTGAGATCTAGCCGTTGTCACTCACAACGGTTAGGCCTGGACCGATCAGGCTCCAACCTGATCGGTCTTGGGACCGATCAGGCTAAGCCTGGACCGATCAGGCTGATCGGTCAAGGAGGAGTTTGATCGGTCCCTGGACCAATCAGCCTTTCTCCTTCTTCTCTTCTGTTTGCTTCCTGATCGGTCTTCAGACCGATCAGATAATCCACAAAAGCATTCTGTTTGGTTACTGATCGGTCACCAGACCGATCAGCCGTATCACTGGATCGGTCCCCACATCGATCCAGAGCTTGGTTTTTCCCCCAAGTCTCCCACACCAACATCCGGTCAACCTTGACCTGTTGGTACATCATGCTTAGCATCCGGTCACTCCCTTGACCTGCTAAGACTCCCCACCAAGTGTCCGATCAATCCCTATGACCCACTTGGACTTTTCTCTTCGTGCCAAGTATCCGGTCACTCCCTTGACCTACTTGACCTTCTCAACACCAGATGTCCGATCATCCTTGATCCATCTGGATTTTTCCTTGCCCGACTTCACTCACCAGGACTTTCACCTAGCTTCACTCACTAGGGTTTTCACTTGGCTTCACTCACTAGGATTTCAAATCTGCCTGGCTTCACTCACTAGGACTTTCACCTGGCTTCACTCACCAGGATTTTCTATCTGCCTTCCTGGTCTAGAGAGCGAGCTACCGAGCCCTCTCTGACCTAGTCCGGAGAACGAGCTACCGAGCCCTCTCTGACCTAGTCCGGAGAACGAGCTACCGAGCCCTCTCTGACTTCGACATCCGGTCTAGAGAACGAGCTACTGAGCCCTCTCTGACCATAGTCCGGAGAATGACCTACCGAGCCCTATCCGACTCCATCAGGTCCAGAGAACGAGCTACCGAGCCCTCTCTGACCACAGTCCGGAGAACGAGCTACCAAACCCTCTCCGACTTCCACATGCCAAGCTTCCATACTTGGACTTCTCCGTGCCAAGTCCCTGCTTGGACTTTTCCCATGCCAAGCTCCCTGCTTGGACTTTCCCGTGCCAAGTCTCCATACTTGGACTTTTCCCGTGCCAAGCTCCCTGCTTGGACTTCTCGAAATAGATCAACTCAAGTCGGGTCAACCAGGTCAACCTTGACCAAGGGTTGCACCCACAACCTCCCAAGTTTTCCAATATTCTTGTCAAACATCAAGATACAACTCTTCTATTCTCATCAAACATCAGAATAGAGCTTTTCTATTCTCGTCAAGCATCAGAATAGAACTTTTCTATTCTCGTCAAACATCAAAATACAACTCGAGTCAGGTCAACTCGAGTCAGGTCAACCAGGTAAACCTTGACCTAAGGTTGCACCAACATAGATAACTACAAATCAGGACAGATTTTAACAAAATTAAAATCTCTCTTTAATCTTTTGTAGATAGCTATAAAAGGAAATATTTTAAAATTTTAAAACTCTCTTTTAAAACTATGAGGATGGCTAAAAAAGGAAATTAAAATATTTCGTTTAACCATTGTAGATAACTATAAAAAAAGAAATATTTTAACAAAATAAAATCTCTTTTTTAACCATTGTAGATAACTACAAATAAGGAAAGATTTTAACAAAATTTTATTTTAAACAAAACTTCCTTTTTCCATTACCTATTGTCGGCCCCATGCTTGGTCACCAAGCATGGCTTGGCCGGCCACTACATGAACTCCAAAATAATGCTTGGTTGGCCCCCTTGCTCCAAGCAAGGATGTGTCCGACCCATTACTTGGGTAAGAAGTGGTCTTTGTGGATATAAGGCTTTATAGAGGCTATAACAGGGACCGAGAAGAGAAATTGGTTTTGGTCTCTTGATGAGCTTGAGCTTCCTGTGTTCGCCCCTAACACCCAACTCAAGTTCATCAATAATAACTCATGCCATTAAAGAGTTATTATTGAACTACCGCACCTATCCCAAATTACATTATGGGCTCCTTCTTATTATGAGTGCATTAATCTCCATGTGTTTAAGATATTGAATGTCTACTAATTAAATGAGTTACTGACGACTCACTTAATTAATATCTAGTTCCAAGAGTAATACCACTCAACTTTATTATCATGTCGGACTAAGTCCACTTACAGGGTTTACATGACAATCCTTATGAGCTCCTCAAGGGGACATCTTCAACCTAGATTACTAGGACACAGTTTCATTCTATAATCAACAACACACCATATAAATAATATAATTTCCCAACATATCGGGCCTATTGATTTAACGAACTAAATCACACCCTTTGATAAATTAATGAAATAAATTTAAGTATACGTGCTTGTTAATATATCATGATTAAGAGTACGCACTTCCATAATAAAAGAGGTTTTGTTCTTTTATGTAGTCAGTATAAAAAGAAACTACATCAAATGGTCCTGCTCAATACACTCATAGTGTACTAGTGTAATTTTATAGTCAAGATAAACTAATACCATATTACACTACAACCACTCCAATAGTTTGTCCCATTCCATGTTGGTTGTGAGCTAGTATTTATAATTTATAAGGAACTGATAACATGATCTTTTGTGTGTCACCTCACAACAAGTTATCTACAATATAAATTAAATGGACAACTACACTTGGCATAAATGTAGACATTTGACTAATGTTATTCTTATAAATGTTTATACAAAAGCTAGGCTTTTAGTATACATCCTAACAGTAGCAAGTTTTAAGGGATATTTGAGGTATACGCAGCAAGTTTTTGAGGGGGAATTGAGGACTACAAGCAGTAGATATTTGGTTGCTTGTGCTATTTGTAGCAAGATTTGAGAGATGAGGAAGGGTGTGTGGGTGTGTAGCAGATTTTGGTGAAGGTTTAGTCACCCGATGATCAATGAGGCTTAGGAGTATGGATGTTTATGTGGTTAATAATATTCATGTTTATTGAGCTTCATGTAGTTAATATGCAAGTTTGTTTGAGCTTAATGTAGATTAATGGTATGCTTCAAGAGCTACACATAGTTAATGATATGCATGTTGTTTAAGCTTAATGTAGATTAATGGTATGAATGCTTATTTAGGTTTATGTAGTTAATGATATCTATGCTTCAAGAGCTACATGCAGTTAATGACATGAATATTTGTTTGAGCTTAGTGTGGATTAATGGTATGAATGCTTATTTAGGTTTATGTAGTTAATGATATCCATACTTAAAGAGCTACACATAGTTAATGATATGCATGTTTATTTGAGCCTAATGTAGACTAATGGTACGAATGCTTATTTTTGGTTTATGTAGCTGATGATATCCATGCTTATCGAGCTTCATATAGTTGATGATATGCATATTATTTGAGCCTCATGTAGGTTAATGATATGAATTTAATTGGTCTTTATGTGGTCTAACAGAATATGTTAAGGTCATGATGCATGGTTTCCTTAACGAAATTATGAAATGCTAAAGGATAAAGGATACCATGGTTATACAGATTGATCAATCAAATAAAGGATATAGGATATATGATGTACCTTCACCCAAGAATGATATATGATAAATGCTAAAGGACAGTGCTATTTAATATGATGATTTTAAAGGATAAATGAAATGTTGTATGATACTCAAAGTTTGACGTTATATGGTAGATACCTATATTACCTGTTTACTTTTTCTTGAAAATAATTCTCAAGTAAAAATAGATCTAGAGATGCATGCGACTGAATATGTTTTTCTTGTTATTGTAGTTTGGAGGTACTAAGTTAGATTCACTACGTTTGGTTTGTGGCAAGTAAAGAAATTGATGACGTTGGAGGCTCGGTGATGGAGTCAAAGAAAGAGAGCAACAAGCTAACGATATGGTGTTAGAGTGTATACTAAAAGTCTAGCTTTTTGTATAAACATATAAGAATCATATTGGTCAAATGCCTACATTTATGATAAGTGTAGTTGTCCATTTAATTTATATTGTAGATTACTTGGTGTGAGGAAACACACAGAAGATCATGTTATCAAATCCTTATAAATTATAAACAGTTGCTCACAACCAAGATGGAATGGGACAAACCAATAGAGTGGTTGTAGTGTAATTAGGTATTAGTTTATCTTGACAAATAAATTACACTAGTACACTATGAGTGTATTAAGCAGGACCAATTAAGGTAGTATCTTTTTATATTGACTACATAAAAGAACAATACCCTTGTTATTATAGAAGTGTGTACTCTTAATCATGATATAATAACAAGCACGCATACTTAGTATTTATTTCTTTGATTTATCAAATGGTGCGATTTAGCTCGTTAAATGAATATGCCTGATAAGTTGGGAAATGATATTATTTATATGGTGTGTTGTTGATTATAGAATGAAATTGTGCCCTAGTAATCTAGGTTGATGATGTCCCATTGTGGAGCTCATAAGGATTGTCATGTAAACCCTGTAGGTGGACTTAGTCCGACATGATGATAAGGTTGAGTGGTACTACTCTTGGAGCTAGATATTAATTAAGTAAGTTGTCAGTAACTCATTTAATTAGTGGGCATTCAATATCCTAAACATAGGGAGACTAACACACTCATGATAAGAAGGAGCCCATATAGTAATATGGGATTGATGCGGTAGTGCAATAATAACTCTTTAGTGGAATGAGATATTATTGATGAACTTGAATTGGGTGTTCGGGGCGAACACGGGAAGCTCAAGCCATCGGGAGATCAAAACAAATTCCTCCTCTCAGTCCCTATTGTACCTTCTTATTTATAAAGACTTATATCTACCCAAACCCAACTTCTTACCCACCTTAAGGTGGCCGGCGAAGCCAAGCTTGGAGCCCAAGCTAGGGTCGGCCAAACCAAGGTTAGATGGGTTCAAGTTGTGGTCGGCTCTATCTTGGAGCCCAAGCAAGGGTGGTCGACCACATTGAATTCAAAAGGAAGTTTTATTTTATAAAATCTTTCCTTTTATAGAGATCCATTAAAAGGATGATTTTAATATAAAACTTTCCTTTTTTAGATCGGTCATAAAAGGAAATAAAAGGGAGTTTTTATTTTGGTGAAAACTTTCCTTTTATGTTGGTTTTAAAAGAGAGTTTTAAATTTTAAAATCTTTCCTTTTATAGCTTTCTACAAAGGAATAAAAAAGATATTTGAAATATTTTTTTTTTGTAGTTATCTTTAATTTGAAAGAAAGATTTTAGTTTTTTGATAAAACTTTCCTTTCTTAAAATCATGTTTTATTTTAAATCTTAACTTTTATAAATATCCATAAAAGGATTTAAAATAGAGAGATTTTAATTTATAAAACATTCCTTTTATAACTATCCACAAAAGGGATTTTTAAAAGAGAGATTTTATTTTTTGTTTAAAATCTTTCCTTGCTTGGAGAACAAGCATGTGGCCGGCCATGACAAGAAGAAAAGGAAGTTTTAATTTTTTTGTTTTAAACTTTCCTTTTTAGTCATTGGCAAGGAATATAAGGAAGTTTTAATTATGTTTAAAACTTTCTATATTTTCCAAGTCCAAGGAATATAAAAGAGAGGGTAGAGGTGCCTCACCTCACAACAATACATCTTCTATTCCTCTCCTCTCTTCCTTGGTGGTGGCCGGCCCTTACTCTTTCTCTCTTCTCATTTGTTTTCCCTCTTGGTGGCCGGCGACATATCAGTGTGGCGATCTATTTATGGTCGGTTGCTTGAAGGAGAAGAAGAAGAGAAGGAGATTCTCTTGTCTAGCATCCCTTGGAGGAAAGTTGGTGGCCGAACTTCATCATCTCTTGGAGAAAGTTGGTGGCTGAAACTTGAAAGGAAGAAGAAGGCTTGGGTGGATTCTCGTCTTGGTAGATCGTTGCCCACACGACATCTGAGATAAGAAGAGGAATAGAATAAAAGATCAAGAGGTCTATAAGTTACAAGAAGTATAACTAGTTATTAGTTCTTGCATCATAACTTTTTCATCTTTTATATAGATCTTGAAAAACCAAACATAAGAGGTTATCGATTTTAATTATCAGTTTTGTTATCGATTTTCATTTCGATTTCATGTTTCGATAATGTGTTTTTATTGAGGTCTCTATTGTTAAACCTTGTTTACTGTGAGAAGTTTAAATATCCGATTTCTTTGAAAGACTTTATCTAGGCAGTGGTGGATGATCCCATACCCAAGAAGGCCTAGTGTCTTGCAACGTTTGACCTGGAAGCAGATCCTTGAAATAGATATTTGATCAACTTCTGTAATATGGTTTAACTTAGGAAGATCACATCGGTTGAACTTGAAGTAAGAATGTAAAGTTTCTTTCCCAATTCAAGTTTAACTTCTAAAGGGAAAATTTGGATTAATAATGTTAAACATCGTTTGCAATCCAAATTTAACTTTAGTAGAACACATGGGTAGCTAGGATAGTTCTATGCTTGTACAAATTTTTGTACAGGGGAACTAGGACGGTATTCTGAGTAGCAACCAACAATTGGTATCAGAGCTAGGTTTTAACCTCTGTGTGTTTGGTTTTAGTTTAATTATGCACATGTCATACATATTTTAGGCAGGATAATAGTACGATGTGCAAATAGATTAACTCTGTGGTTGCAGACTCCAACTATTATGGCCTATTGTGATTGTGTGTGATTGGACCCTCGGACATGTCGAGGGCATTTTATATGTGTGCATGATTGTACTTATTAAATACAGCACGAGCTATATTAGTTTTAGGATTTAACATTTTTGTTCGATCTACACTTTATGTACATTCCTTTGAGGAATATAGGATCGATATATGTAAAACTCTAATTTTTCGCGGATCGTATCCTTGTGAGGGCATGGTGCTATTTGAGGACCAGAGGCGCAGCGAAAAAGGAAGCTCGATGGACGCAACGACATGAGCCCTAGGGCTGGCGGCTAGTTTTGACGACTGTTAGGGCTAGCAGCACACAGAGGACAGTGATGGAAGAAGTCATAATAGTTGGAAAATTATTTTTCCATATTTATTGTTGTGATGTGTGTGTGTGCATGTGATGTGTGCTTGCATGATAAAATCCTCATCTTAAAAAAAACTAAGTGGGAGAGGGATTAGTAAATAAATTCCACAGTCTCCATTACTGGTTTGTAAGTGATGTAAACAAACTTACGTGTTGGCTCTGAGTGCCTCCCTTGTAACGGATAAGTTTGTTTGCAGAACACTAGATCAAACTGTTGGATTGAGAAGCGCTAGAGGGGGGGGGTGAATAGCGCTCATGGCTTTCACTCGTCGGATTCGTAAAGCAATCAAGAATTACGCACGGCAGAAATAAAAGAAAGACAACAAACACACAAGAGAACACCAAGGTTTTACTTGGTTCGGAGCCTAGGGCGACTCCTACTCCAAGGCCCGCGATCGTTGATCGCTTTCTGTGGGCAACAACTATATCGCGTAAAGATAGTACAAATATGTATTACAATAAGTGTAGTAATAATAAAAATTATATGGATGACAAAATCGAAATCTCAGAGCTCCGGTTCATCGGGGACTTGTAGCAGCACTTCAGGGCGTCTTTTGGAGCAGCACGTTGTACTAGAAGCACTTCAGAATTCATGATTTACACTGCTACTCGAACACCCCTTTTATGCACTACTGGAGGCGCGTCCAACACCATCCAAGGCGCCTCCAACAAGCTGAGTCAGTTACGTTGATCAGAACGGACCTGGTCGCAACTGATCCACTTGAAGGTGCCTTCAAGCCAATCCAAGGTGCCTCCAATCTCTGGTCCAAGGCGCCTCCAGCTCCATCCAAGGCGTCTCCAGCACTTCTTTGCGGTCAGCTCACATTCTGCACCCGAAGCGCCTCCAAGTTCCATGGAGGCGCCTTGGACACTGTTCATCCGAGGCTTAACTTGTTCCTTTTGTACCTTGAAGATATGTTAGTTCAAAAACAACAACGTACCCTGCAAGACAAATTTAGAACAGATATAAACATGATAAATATTAAGTGTGATTGTAACGCCCACCCTTCTTACCCAAGGGCGGCGCTACGATCTTATACTACTTACGTACATGCTTTAGTTATACTATAACAGCGGAAAATTTTAAATCATTCCTTTTATTTAAATAAGCATGATATCACATATTCTGATTAGTTCGAATGTGCATATATTGATCATATAACTAAAAATATTAATTTGTCCGAATCGTTCTTGCCGAGCCACCACCACACACATCACTATCTGCTCCTCCTGCTGCTCCGTCGTTCCGAATATCCGTCCCCCATATCTACGGTACAAGGAAAGTAAGCTATGAGCACTCATGGCTCAGTAAGTTCCTTTCCTACTCACTAAAACCGAATTCATATCATTGCATATCAATATCATGCGAGGTATCATAAGCATACGACATACAAGGGTATCATATTCATATTCATATAATATCACATGACATTATATCTAATCATCAGATAATTCAAGCACATATGTAGGCAATGCATCATGAATTTGAAAACTTATACTTATAAGTACTTGAAATTAATATCATCATTAGAGGGGATCCCGGTTTGTACCACATACATAATGTGCGCGCTTCATAGGTAGGTCCAAGGTAGCAAGTCTTGAACCCTACCATGCATACATACTAGGCCCGAGTCTTACTCCATCGACCTAGGGCATTCAGAGGCCCATTACTGACGAGGCCCGAGTCTTACTCCATCGACCCCGGGGCGTTTACGGAGCCCACCCTTGGTACAAACCATACAAAAAAAATAACTTATCATGCATAACTATCATATCATGTCCCTAACAATCTTTCATGCATTTCCTTTTTCATTTCTTTTCATTATGTATAGCATTTCCTATGCTATAACATATCATTACGTAACATAATTTCATTTCTTCTCATTATGTATAGCATTTCCTATGCTATAACATATCATGGCATATTACGTAACATAATTTCATTTCTTCTCATTATGTATAGCATTTCCTATGCTATAACATATCATGGCATATTACGTAACATAATTTCATTTCTTTTCATTATGTATAGCATTTCCTATAACATATCATGGCATATTACGTAACATAATTTCATTTCTTCTCATTATGTATAGCATTTCCTATGCTATAACATATCATGGCATATTACATAACATAATTTCATTTCTTCTCATTATGTATAGCATTTCCTATGCTATAACATATCATAGCATATTACATAACATAATTTCATTTCTTCTCATTATGTATAGCATTTCCTACGCTATAACATATCATGGCATATTACATAACATAATTTCATTTATTCTCATTATGTATAGCATTTCCTATGCTATAACATATCATGGCATATTACATAACATAATTTCATTTCTTCTCATTATATATAGCATTTCCTATGCTATAACATATCATAGCATATTACATAACATAATTTCATTTCTTCTCATTATGTATAGCATTTCCTATGCTATAACATATCATGGCATATTACATAACATAATTTCATTTCTTCTCATTATGTATAGCATTTCCTATGCTATAACATATCATGGCATATTACATAACATAATTTCATTTCTTCTCATTATGTATAGCATTTCCTAGGTTTCTTTCCCTTTTTCTTTTATTTTCCTTCATGGCCGAAACCTACCAGTCCTTAAGCTAGGTTTCTTAAGTGGCCTAAAGCATGGAAAGCCTAAGTAAATATCATGGCAAAAGTTACTAAGAACATCATACACAAAATTGGATCATAAACAAGCTAGGACTCTTGTGATCTTACATGTCTTATATCATGTAACTAATTTTCTACATTCAAATTAAACATGAGAGCATTAATCAACTTTCATATCATAATATCACAGAGGTCTTGAGCATATTAATATTTTTGTTTAGGCTAATCTAAGCTATCCCTTTTATCATGGCCGAAAAACCCTAAAAAGAGTTCATGAGTTTCTAGCAATGTGAACACCCTTTAAGAAACTTTATATCCTATCATAGGAGCATGTTTAGTCTTTCTAACCCTTAACCTTTCTGGTCCGAAGCATACAAGTGAGTTTTCTTTTGGTTCCAATTAATTTCCAAGCAAGAAAACCATAGAAAGGTCCTTAGCATTTCATAGAAGGAACCTTGCACTAGTTTGGTTAGACAATAATCTTCCTAGCCTCTTTAAAATATTTTTGGTTAAATCCTAGGGTTAGATACTCCTCTGATCATACATCATATCAGTATAAAATCATGGAAAAGAATCCTTCTACATAGCATAGAAAATCTTATCATGAAATGAGGTCTTGTTTAAATCATCTTAGATTTGAAAACCTTTTCTTTAGCCGAATTTTCTTAAATTCTTTCCTAGGTTTTCTAATCCTTATAAATCCGAAAATCACATAAAAGCCTTGTACCACGGTGAGGGAAGCTTACCTTCTTTGCTTAAGTTTCCTAGAGTTGAGAACTTGCTTGTGGACCTTTCTTCCTTGCTTGCTTTGCTCGGCACCAATGGAGGAAGAAGTGGCTAGGTCTTTTGGTGGAGAGGAGGAGGAAGAAGAGGAGGCTTCTTCCTCTTGTGTTGCTCGGCAACAAAAAGAAAGAAAGAAAGAAAAGAGGGAGTGTCTCGGCACCTCTAGGAGAAGAGGAGGAGAGTGAGTTGAGGATGAAGCCACCCCTCCATGCCTATTTATACTAAAATGAGGGGAGGAAAACTTGACTTGATTCATCCTCCTTATTTATTTCTCCTCTTTAATGATAAGAATATTCTAGAGAAATGCTTCTTGAGTTCTCTCTTTTCTTTCCTTTAATTTCTCTCTTTTCTTTCCTTTAATTAAAATTCCTATCTCTCCTCTTACAATATCCTCTCCTATCACACTTGGTTAACATATGCATGCATCCACAAGAGAACCAAGGATCAAAACTTGGTTATGTATATTTTTACTTCTTTTTACTTCCTTTTCCTTTTAAGTAAAAAGAATCCTTTCTTATTCTTAACTACTTAGTCCTTTCTCTCTTTATCAATAATTCTCCTATCCCCTTTAATATCCTATACATGTTCCTTACAAGAGGTCCAAGGTTCAATCCTATTTCTCTTCTAACATATTATTGATATTCTTTTGTACATAATAATTCATATATCACCATATTATGCATTATGCATAAATATTTCATACACATATATATTATCTCATATTCCTTCCTTTTGTTTACATTAATTCCATGTATTATAAATATAGATGATTTATATTCTCAACTTTATTTTCTTTCATAAAGTTTTAATCATCTAAATCCTTCCCATCTTAATATTCAACTTAGAATATTTACACCTTCTTTTCACTACCTTCAAACTCTCATTATCCTTACTTTCTTATCTAGGCTTTCTAGGGGTGTTACAAACTCCCCTACTTATTGAAAGTTCGTCCCCGAACTTAGAATGACAATTTCTGCTCAGATTCCTTCTTATGTTATAGCCTAAGGTTCTTGTATCTAGGCTACCATTCATGCATCCTAGAATATCACCTACTTATCATCTTGCACCATTTTCTAGGGTATAACTTAAGGTATCCTTCCTAGGCTACCATTCATGCATCCTAGAGTATCATACTATTTTTAACACATACTTGTCATCATGCACCCTTCTCTAGGGTATAGCTTAAGGTATCCTTCCTAGGCTATTATTCATGTATCCTAGAGTATCATACTAATTTTTGCATATAAATAAATTAAGCAACTGTACTTACTTGGAGCGACAGGAAGGAGCTTGATGTGTGTGTAGTGAGCTGGCAAAACTTCGCTCTGATACCACCTGTAATGCCCACCCTTCTTACCCAAGGGCGGCGCTACGATCTTATACTACTTACGTACATGCTTTAGTTATACTATAGAAGCGGAAAATTTTAAATCATTCCTTTTATTTAAATAAGCATGATATCACATATTCTGATTAGTTCGAATGTGCATATATTGATCATATAACTAAAAATATTAATTTGTCCGAATCGTTCTTGTCGAGCCACCACCACACACATCACTATCTGCTCCTCCTGCTGCTCCGTCGTTCCGAATATCCGTCCCCCATATCTGCGGTACAAGGAAAGTAAGCTATGAGCACTCATGGCTCAGTAAGTTCCTTTCCTACTCACTAAAACCGAATTCATATCATTGCATATCAATATCATGCGAGGTATCATAAGCATACGACATACAAGGGTATCATATTCATATTCATATAATATCACATGACATTATATCTAATCATCAGATAATTCAAGCACATATGTAGGCAATGCATCATGAATTTGAAAACTTATACTTATAAGTACTTGAAATTAATATCATCATTAGAGGGGATCCCGGTTTGTACCACATACATAATGCGCGCACTTCATAGGTAGGTCCAAGGTAGCAAGTCTTGAACCCTACCATGCATACATACTAGGCCCGAGTCTTACTCCATCGACCTAGGGCATTCAGAGGCTCATTACTGACGAGGCCCGAGTCTTACTCCATCGACCCCGGGGCGTTTACGGAGCCCACCCTTGGTACAAACCATACAAAAAAATAACTTATCATGCATAACTATCATATCATGTCCCTAACAATCTTTCATGCATTTCCTTTTTCATTTCTTTTCATTATGTATAGCATTTCCTATGCTATAACATATCATTACGTAACATAATTTCATTTCTTCTCATTATGTATAGCATTTCCTATGCTATAACATATCATGGCATATTACGTAACATAATTTCATTTCTTCTCATTATGTATAGCATTTCCTATGCTATAACATATCATGGCATATTACGTAACATAATTTCATTTCTTTTCATTATGTATAGCATTTCCTATGCTATAACATATCATGGCATATTACGTAACATAATTTCATTTCTTCTCATTATGTATAGCATTTCCTATGCTATAACATATCATGGCATATTACATAACATAATTTCATTTCTTCTCATTATGTATAGCATTTCCTATGCTATAACATATCATGGCATATTACATAACATAATTTCATTTCTTCTCATTATGTATAGCATTTCCTATGCTATAACATATCATGTCATATTACATAACATAATTTCATTTCTTCTCATTATGTATAGCATTTCCTATGCTATAACATATCATGGCATATTACATAACATAATTTCATTTCTTCTCATTATGTATAGCATTTCCTAGGTTTCTTTCCCTTTTTCTTTTATTTTCCTTCATGGCTGAAACCTACCAGTCCTTAAGCTAGGTTTCTTAAGTGGCCTAAAGCATGGAAATCCTAAGTAAATATCATGGCAAAAGTTACTAAGAACATCATACACAAAATTGGATCATAAACAAGCTAGGACTCTTGTGATCTTACATGTCTTATATCATGTAACTAATTTTCTACATTCCAATTAAACATGAGAGCATTAATCAACTTTCATATCATAATATCACAGAGGTCTTGAGCATATTAATATTTTTGTTTAGGCTAATCTAAGCTATCCCTTTTATCATGGCAGAAAAACCCTAAAAAGAGTTCATGAGTTTCTAGCAATGTGAACATCCTTTAAGAAACTTTATATTCTATCATAGGAGCATGTTTAGTCTTTCTAACCCTTAACCTTTCTGGTCCGAAGCATACAAGTGAGTTTTCTTTTGGTTCCAATTAATTTCCAAGCAAGAAAACCATAGAAAGGTCCTTAGCATTTCATAGAAGGAACCTTGCACTGGTTTGGTTAGACAATAATCTTCCTAGCCTCTTTAAAATATTTTTGGTTAAATCCTAGGGTTAGATACTCCTCTGATCATACATCATATCAGTATAAAATCATGGAAAAGAATCCTTCTACACAGCATAGAAAATGTTATCATGAAATGAGGTCTTGTTTAAATCATCTTAGATTTGAAAACCTTTTCTTTAGCCGAATTTTCTTAAATTCTTTCCTAGGTTTTCTAATCCTTATAAATCCGAAAATCACATAAAAGCCTTGTACCACAAGTGAGGGGAAGCTTACCTTCTTTGCTTAAGTTTCCTAGAGTTGAGAACTTGCTTGTGGACCTTTCTTGCTTGCTTGCTTTGCTCGGCACCAATGGAGGAAGAAGTGGCTAGGTCTTTTGGTGGAGAGGAGGAGGAAGAAGAGGAGGCTTCTTCCTCTTGTGTTGCTCGGCAAAAAAAAGAAAGAAAGAAAAGAGGGAATGTCTCGGCACCTCTAGGAGAAGAGGAGGAGAGTGAGTTGAGGATGAAGCCACCCCTCCATGCCTATTTATACTAAAATGAGGGGAGGAAAACTTGACTTGATTCATCCTCCTTATTTATTTCTCCTCTTTAATGATAAAAATATTCTAGAGAAATGCTTCTTGAGTTCTCTCTTTTCTTTCCTTTAATTTCTCTCTTTTCTTTCCTTTAATTAAAATTCCTATCTCTCCTCTTACAATATCCTCTCCTATCACACTTGGTTAACATATGCATGCATCCACAAGAGAACCAAGGATCAAAACTTGGTTATGTATATTTTTACTTCTTTTTACTTCCTTTTCCTTTTAAGTAAAAAGAATCCTTTCTTATTCTTAACTACTTAGTCCTTTCTCTCCTTATCAATAATTCTCTTATCCCCTTTGATATCCTATACATGTTCCTTACAAGAGGTCCAAGGTTCAATCCTATTTCTCTTCTAACATATTATTGATATTCTTTTGTACATAATAATTCATATATCACCATATTATGCATTATGCATAAATATTTCATACACATATATATTATCTCATATTCCTTCCTTTTGTTTACATTAATTCCATGTATTATAAATATAGATGATTTATATTCTCAACTTTATTTTCTTTCATAAAGTTTTAATCATCTAAATCCTTCCCATCTTAATATTCAACTTAGAATATTTACACCTTCTTTTCACTACCTTCAAACTCTCATTATCCTTACTTTCTTATCTAGGCTTTCTAGGGGTGTTACAGTGATAGTCATCGGACTTTCCGGTTCTGACTTCAGATTTTCGACCAGAAACCCAAGGTCGAACCGACACCTACTGTTCCCTCTTCTGGGGAGCGCGTCCTCACCTACTCCACTCAGGAGAGTTTACCTTTTGCCAGTTCAGTTCTCCAGACCGACTGGACTTTTGCTCGGTGCTCAAGTCTTTCGGTCTTCATGCTGGACGTCCAGTCCACGACCCGTCCAGTCTTCCACCCGGTTCGCGACACCAGGATTTCAACCTAGGGTTACCGCCTCCTAGGGTTTTTCCCGAAGACCTCAACCCGCCAAGGCTTTCCACATAGGGTTACCATCCCCTATGACCTAGGGTTACTACCCCCTATGACCTAGGGTTACCACCCCCTGGGGTTTTCCACATGCCTAACCGCAGCTAGGACTTTTGCCTAAGTACACTTAGGACTTTTCTTGCAATGCTCATTCAACATATTAGTAAACAAAACACCTTAACTTTGAACCCTTTAACATAATCAAAACATAGGTTCGATCGTCGGATGCTTCCCGCACCAACACAAACTTCCTAAATGGATGATTATAGGAAATTATTTAGGAGCGTGTGATCTTCTCCAACTGAAGGGGCACAATCCTATTTAATGAATTAAGTATCATGTAATTGTATACACTTAGGCGCATTTAATAGTATCCTCCCCAACGGAGTCACTGCTATTATTTGCGTGACCAAAGGAATACCAACTATTAATTTGTCATAAAGCTAGGTAAAACCCCCTCTTACAAATGTTTGAATTTGTATACGTCCACACTAATGTGGCATACAAAATTGATGGTGTTTGAGATAATTTTATTTGTTATAAAGTTAGGTTGACAAAATAAAATGGGTAAAACCTCCTCTTACAAATAATTGAATTTGTATACGTCCACACTAATGTGACATACAAAATTCATGGTGTTTGAGATAATCTAAGGTTGACAAGATAATTAATGGGCAAGACCTTTCTCTTACAAATGCTTGAATTTGTATATGTTCACACTAACGTGGCATACAAAATTCACGATGTTCAAGATGTTGGTGAATTTAAATGATATTGTTTTGAGAAATCAATATTATTTTAAATTCTAAAGTTTTGACTAAATATTTGATCGAAGACAGATCTATTAATTTTATTTGTCATAAAGATAGGTAGACAAAATAATAAAATTAATGGATAAAATTTCCTCTTACAAATGTTTGAATTTGTATATGTCCACACTAACATGACATACAAAATTCACGGGAATTTTGAGGTGTTGGTCTTGACCAAAAATTTTTGTAATTCTTAGGATTTCAAATGTTTTTCAATTCCCTAGCTGTTATACTAATGAATAGACTTAGTAGTCCCAATTATAATGATTGGAAACAAAACTTGAACACTAAGGTGGACAGTCCTCTCAGAACTGAGAACAATAATGGTGTATTTTATTCATTAGTTGTTGAAACATATTTAGTGGTGTTATCTACCGGTACCTGGTGAGTAGATACAGGAGCCACTTATGATGTCTACAATTCATTGCAGGGTTCCAGGAAACAAAACAACTATATAAAGGAGAAATCACTATCTACATGGGCACTGCTGCAAAAGTAACAGCTATTGCAGTGGGAGATGTTTATCCTCTGATAGGAATAAAACATGGATTTTGAGAAATTTTCTTTATATACCAAGTTTTAGAAAGAACTTGATTTCAGTTTCTAAACTATTCAAAGAATTTGATATTCTGTCTATTTTGATAACAAAGTTGTTATCAAGAAAAATAGGGAAGTTATCTGTTCTGGTACGTTGGTTGGCAATTTATATATTCTAAATCCAAAAACTTCACGACGCAACAAATGGAAATTAATAACACATCTTCTAACTCTAATAAGAGAAAGCAACCTTCGAAAATGAACCAATCATATCTTTGGCATCTAAGGCTAGGTCATATTAACTCGAGTAGGATTCAAAGGATAATAGCCGATGAACTTTTGGGTTCATTGGTGGTAGAAAACTTTCCAACCTGTGAGTCTTACTTGGAAGGAAAAATGACCAAGAGGCTTTTTAAGACTAAGGGGTATAGAGCCAAAGATGTGTTGGAATTATTCTGATTTGTATGGACCTATGACTATCCAAGCAAGAGGTGGTTTCGAATATTTCATGTCTTTTATAGATGACTATTCTAGATACAGGTACATTTACTTGATATGCCGCAAGTCTGAGTGCTTTGATAAGTTCAAAGAGTACAAGGATGATGTGGAGAAACATCATGGTAAAAGTATCAAGACATTACGGTGAGATCGTAGTGGTGAGTACCTCTTAGGAGAGTTCAGGAGTCACTTATCAGAAGTCGGGATTCAATCCCAACTGACTACACCTGGTACACCCCAACAGAATGGTGTGGTAGAACGAAGGAATAGGACTCTTATGGAAATAGTAAGAACATAATACCTTCTAAGTCAGAACCCTTTACTCCCATAGAATTGTAGAATGAGTGTAAGCCTAGTTTGAAGCATATTCGGATTTGGGATAGTCTAGCATATATGCTGAAGGGAGACACTAAACAGGAGTTCACTTGTTTGTGGGTTATCCTAGAGAAACGAAAGGAGGTTTATAGTCCTAAAAATCAGAAGGTCATTGTTAGCACCAATACATGATTTTTAGAAAAGGACTATGTAATGAATCATAAGCCCATAAGTAAATTTGTTCTTAAGGAAATAATAAAGGACATGTATAATCTAGTACCAACAGTACAAGATGAGATACCATAAGAAATTGCAACACGTGTCACAAATGATACACAACTACAGATAGTGCCTCGTCGTAGTGGGAGGGTTGTTAGGCAACCTAAAAGATTCATGCTTTTGGGAGAGTCATCGGACTTGATCCCAGGTAAAAATGAACCTGATCCCCGTACATATGATGAAGCACTCAAGATAAAGATGCAACATCTTGGTAAAGAGCAATGAATTCAGAAAAAGAATCTACGTATTCTAACAAAGTCTGGGAGTTAGTAGAACCTTCAAATAGTGTAAAAGTTATTGGATGTAAATGGATCTACAAAAGGAAAAGAGGGACAGACAAGAAGGTGGAAACCTTCAAAGCAAGGCTTGTTGCAAAGGGGTATACTCAGAAAAAGGGAATTGATTATGAGGAAACCTTTTCGCCAGTATCTATGCTTAAGTCTATATAGATACTCTAATCTATTGTTGGTCATATGAATTATAAGGTTTGGCAAATGGATGTCAAGACAGCTTTCCTTAACGGAAGTCTTGAAGAAAACATCCATATGTAGAAACCAGAGGGGTTTATTACAAAGGGAAAAGAGCATCTAGTATGTAAGCTCAATCGGTCTATTTATGGGCTAAATCAAGCTTCAAGGTCTTGGAACATCCAGTTTAATGAAATAGTCCAGTCATATGGAATTATTCAGTGTCCGGATGAGTCTTGTGTAAAGAAGAAGTGTGATGAAAACATGGTGGTATTTCTTGTACTATACATATATGACATTTTGTTAGTTGGAAACAATATCAAAGTGTTGTCAGAAGAAAGGGTATGGTTTTCCAAGCAATTCGATATGAAGGACTTGGGAGAATGCGCACATATTCTCAGGATCATGGTAATAAGGGATCGCAAGAAAAGAATGTTGTGTTTATTCCAAGCTTAATATCTCGATACGATCCTAGCTCATTTTAGCATGCAAGACTCCAAGAAAGGTTTTCTACCTTTTCAGCATGGAGTATCTTTATCTAAAGGGATGTCTTCTAAGACATCAAAAGAGATAGAGGAAATGAAGGCAGTTTCTTATGCTCAAGTTGTAGGAAGCCTAATATATGTTATGTTATGCACGAGACCGGATATCTATTTTGTCGTGGGCATGGTTAGCAGATATCAAAGTAATCTAAGATAGGAACATTGGACTGCCGTAAAGCATAGAGATTATATGCTGGTTTACCAAGCAGATGATTTGATCCCTGTGGGTTACACGGATTTTGACTTCCAATCAGATAGAGATAATAGTAAGTCGACCTCGGGGTTTTGTGTTTACGTTAGGAGGTAAAGCCATAACAATGGAGGAGTGATAAGCATAGATTCTTTTCGGACTCCACCATGGAAGCTGAGTAAATGGCAGCCTCTGAGGCAGCCATAGAAGTTGTATGGCTCAGAAACTTCATGATGGACTTAGATGTGATTCTTGGTTTGCCCAAAAACTATTACAGTGTATTGTGATAATAAGTGGTGCAGTAGCAAACTCGAAGGAACCATGAGCCCATAAGGTGAGTAAACACATAGAGTGCAAGTACCACCCAATACGAGACATCGTATAACGAGGAGAAGTTGTTTCCGCCTAGATTGCATTAGATGATAACTAGGGAGATCCTTTCACTAAGGCCCTTATGGCAAGAACTTTTGATGGGCATGTTGAAGGGTTAGGAATCAGATGTATGGCAGGGTATATGGTAGCATAGTCTTTTAGTATAAGTGGGAGATTGTTAGAGTAGTCTAGTTTTTTGTATAAACATATAAGAATCACATTGGTCAAATGCCTACATTTATGCTAAGTGTAGTTGTCCATTTAATTTATATTGTAGATAACTTGGTGTGAGAAAACACACAGAATATCATGTTATCAGATCCTTATAAATTATAAACAGTTGCTCACAAACAAGATGAAATGGGCAAACCATTGAAGTGGATGTAGTGTAATTAGGTATTAGTTTATCTTGACTAATAAATTACACTAGTACACTATGAATGCATTGAGTAGGACCAATTGAGGTAGTATCTTTTTATACTGACTATATAAAAGAACAATACCTCTGTTATTATGGAAGTGTGTTCTCTTAATAATGATATAATATCAAGCACATATACTTAGTATTTATTTCTTTGATTTATCAAAGGATTTAGCTCGTTAAATCAATAGGCCCGATAAGTTGGGAAATGATATTATTTATATGGTGTGCTGTTGATTATAGAATGAAATTGTGCCCTAGTAATCTAGGTTGATGATGTCCCCTTGAGGAGCTCATAAGGATTGTCATGTAAACCCTGTAGGTGGACTTAGTCCGACATGACGATAAGGTTGAGTGGTACTACTCTTGGAGCTAGATATTAATTAAGTGAGTTGTCAGTAACTCATTTAATTAGTAAGCATTCAGTATCTTAAACACAGGGAGACTAACACACTCATGATAAGAAGGAACCCATATAGTAATATGGGATTGGTGCGGTAGTGCAATAATAACTCTTTAGTCGAATGAGATATTATTGATGAACTTGAGTTGGGTGTTCCAGGTGAACACGGGAAGCTCAAGCTCATCGGGAGACCAAAATCAATTCCTCCTCTCGGTCCCTATTGTAGCCTCTTATTTATAAAGTCTTATATCCACCTAAATCCAACTTCTTACCCACCTTAAGATAGCCGACCAAGCCAAGCTTGGAGCGCAAGCTAGGGTCAGCCAAACCAAGGTTAGATGGGTTCAAGTTGTGGTCGGCCCTAGCTTGGAGCCTAAGCAAGGGTGATCGGTCACATTGAATTCAAAAGAAAGTTTTATTTTGTAAAATCTTTCCTTTTATAGAGATCCATTAAAAGGATTTAAAAGGATGATTTTAATATAAAACTTTCCTTTTTCAGATCGGTCATAAAGGGAAATAAAAGGGAGTTTTTCTTTTGTTGAAAACTTTCCTTTTATGTTGGTTTTAAAAGAGAGTTTTAAATTTTTAAATCTGTCCTTTTATAGACTTCTATAAAGGAATAAAAAAGAGATTTGAAATCTTTCCTTATTTGTAGTTATTTATAATGTGAAAGGAAGATTTTAATTTTTTGATAAAAATTTCCTTTCTTGAAACCATGTTTTATTTAAAATCTTATTTTTTATAGATATCCATAAAAGAATTTAAAAGAGGGAGATTTTAATTTATAAAACATTCCTTTTAGAACTATCTACAAAAGAGATTTTTAAAAGAGATATTTTAATTTTTGTTTAAAATCTTTCCTTGCTTGGAGAACAAGCATGTGGCCGACCATGACAAGAAGAAAAGGAAGTTTTAATTTTTTGTTTTAAAACTTTCCTTTTTAGTCATTGGCAAGGAATATAAGGAAGTTTTAATTATGTTTAAAACTTTCCTTATTTGCCAAGGAATATAAAAGAGAGGGTAGAGGTGCCTCACCTCACAACAATACATCTTCTATTCCTCTCCGAGATAAGAAGAGGAATACAATAGAAGATCAAGAGGTCTATAAGTTGTTGGTCCCCGTGGGTGTTTTGATGTGATCAACCAAGTTGGTAAGGACCTGCTATGTTTGATCCCTATGTCTGAGTGTGCAGGAGCTTAGGAGCCCAGGAAGTCGAGCGGAAGACGCAGCTAGCGAGAAGGACGGCACGGGAAAGGAGCCGACGAGCTCGGTGCGTCCGAAGGATGAGAGAGCTGCGGAAGAGTACTCCAGTGGGCGTGAAGAGCGTGCGCGGTGTTTGAGGGACGTTAAGTCGGGACGTAAGGCTGCTCGAGGAGAAGGCCGGGAATTGGGTTCGGGTGAGCCCTATTCCGGTTGGCCGTAATCACCCAAAAGATCAGAGCATCGGAAGCCAATGCCGGAAAGGAGCAGTGCTGGAATCATTGCTCAAGGCGCCCTCAACAAGCTTGAAGGCGCCTTCAACCTGGTCAAACAGACTATTCGTGCTCGGATAAAGTTTTATCCGCTGACCCAGCTTGGAGGCGCCTTAGACCCTCAATGGAGGCACCTTGGAGCTTCGGGATAGAATTTCCAGGGGCTATAAAAGGACCCTTGGAGCTAGGAATTAATAACGACTTCCACATTCAACTCTGTAAACATTTCCTAGCAGTAGTTCAGAGCCATTAGAGTGTAAAAGACTTCTCCGTCTTCAGCAAAGGAGAATTTTCTTAGTGTGCTTTCTTACTGCCCTGGATTAACAACGCTCTTGGTTGTAACCAGGTTAAATTCGGTTTCTGCCTTTATTGTATTTACTATTGCATTAATTGAGTTGAAAGAACGAGGAGGGTAGTTTTATTTTTGTTTACATAAACTCACCCCCCTTTTGCCGGCCTCCATTGCACCTACAATTGGTATCAGAGCTTGATCGCCTCAGAAGGACTAACCGCAAACTGAAGCACTACGATCAAGACGATGGTCGGAGCGAACATTCATCCCCGAAGTTTGACGGAGATTTCTCTACATGGAAGCAAAAAATGGAGGTATTCTTTAAAATATACTTTGATATTTTAATTACTATAAAATATGGTTTTGCAGCTCCTAAAGACAAAGAAGAAAACACGTGGAGCAAGAAGGAGCAAGCTGATTTCGTCGCCATCGGAAAAGCTGAATTCCACCTCCTTAGCGTTCTGCCACCTTAGGAGGTAAGTTGGATCAGAAGCTACGACTCAGCAAAATATCTCTGGGAGAAATTCCTGGAGCTTCACGAAGGTACCTCTGAAGTGAAGCTGGCGCGACGCGACATCCTCCGGACACAACTAACAAACCTCTGGATGAACAACGGCGAGAAGGTAGCGCACCTCCAAGAGAGAATCAAGGAGCTGATAACGCAACTAACGAACCTTGGAGAAGAAGTAACCAACTGGGATTCCATCCGATACGCGCTCAATGCCTTCCCGAGGACTTCAGAATGGGCGTCCTTAGTAGATGCTTACTACATCTCTAAGGACTTTGAGGTAAGTAGTTTAGAAAACTTGTTTTCAACTTTCAAACTTCACGAGTCTCGACTTGCAGAAAAACAAGTAGAGAAGTCGAACCTCAACGTTGCCCTACGAGCTGAAAAGGACGATCCCGACTCTGAAGCGTCAATCAACGAAAACGAAGCTGCGTTAATGGTAAGACGTTTTAATAAGTTTTTTAAATCTAACAAGTTTAGATCGCAGTCAAGTAAATGTCATCAAAAAGGAAGGACAACCCAGTGCTACAATTGCAACGAAGAAGGGCACATCAAGGATGATTGCCCAAAATTGAAGAGAAAATAGAAAGATAAGGAAAGAAGCAAGAAGCAAGCTCGACCCAAGCACAAAAACCTTAAGGCGACATGGGACGACTCTTCATCCTCCGAGTCAGAAGTCGAAGAATTCTTAGGATTAGCTCTACTAGCTAACCATCAGCCAGAAGAAGAGTCAAGCTCAGAGATGAGCATTGATGAAGGGGGAGGAACATCAGAAGAGGAAAGTTGCAGTGAAGGGGGAGCATCACCAAATCAGGTAATTCAGATACGCAATCTTACCCCTACTCAGTCCTTTCGCTTTATTAAATCACTTTCTAAAGACTTATTCGAATTAGAAAAAGAAAATAAAGAATTGAAAATGAAATTAGCAAAAGCATGTCTACTTGAGATGTACGATAGTATAAAACAGAAAATGATAAATTAAAATTAGAAATATGATGCATGCTTAAATAAATTTCCTAAATTAAAATTAAGAACTTATGGAAAATTAAATTGGTACATTAGAAAACACCAGGGTCAACTAAGAAAAGTGTCCAAAAATCATGTACACCCTAACTTTTTGACCAACCCTGTAGAAAGAACCTTTATTGGGTTCCAAAATCATTGCTAGTTTAAATTTCTCTATTAGTTGATAGCCTACAGTGAGAAAATTAAACATTGAAATTCTTTATGGATGCTTTGTCTAAGGAAGTGGTTGTTGCTCCAATAACCAAGAAGGCCTAATGCCTCGCCACGACCCGGAAGCTGAAATATTGAAATAAAATATTTAATCAACTTTCTGAAAAAGCATTAAAAATTAGAATTAAATAATGCTTTGAAAGTTTAATCAAACATTTTTGGAAAATGATTTTTATAAATTAAAAAAAAATTATTTTAGTTAGAAATATTTTTTCTGGAAAATTCTAAAAGTTCATATTACTTAGAATTTTTTTGGGAAATTTCAAAAATTCAATTTAACTTAGAATTTTTTTTGTAAAATTCTAAAAATTCATTTTTGCTTAGAAATTTTTTTCTGAAAATTCAATTTAACTTAGAAATTCTCTCTAAAATTCATTTTTGCTCAGAATTTTTTCTACCATAATAATTTGCTTAATATTCTCTCATTGGTACCCCATTTTTGCTGTGATCAAAGGGGGAGAGAAAGGTTACAAGTTAAGGGGAGTTAGAAAGTTTAAAATTTTAATATATTTTTTTCTAAATTGGGTTGTCATTTTACTTATTGCAAACTAATGCTTAATATGTGAGTTTAGTAATTTTCTTTTAAAATTACGTTTCTGCCTATTTTTACCCTAACTTGAACTTAGATTGATGCACATCAAAAAAGGGAGATTGTTGGTCCCCGTGGGTGTTTTGATGTGATCAACCAAGTTGGTTAGGTCCTGCTATGTTTGATCCCTGTGTCTGAGTGTGCAGGAGCTTAGGAGCGCAGGATGTCGAGCGAAAGACGCAGCTAGCGAGGATGGCACGGGAGAGGAGCCGACGGGCTCGTTGCATCCGATGGACGAGAGAGCTGCCGAAGAGTACTCCGGTGGGCGTGAAGAGCGTGCGCGGCGTTCGTGGGACGTTAAGACGGGACGGAGGGCTACTCGAGGAGAAGGCCGGGAATTGGGTTTGGGTGAGCCCTATTCCGGTTGGCCATAATCACCCAAAAGATCAGAGCATCGGAAGCCAAAGACGGAAAGGAACAGTGTTGGAATCACTGCTCAAGGCTCCCTCAATAAGGTTGAAGGCGCCTCCAGCTTAAAGGTGCCTTCAATCTGGTTGAAGGCGCCTTCAGCCTTGTTTAAGGCGCCTTCAACCTGGTCAAATAGACCATTCGTGCGCGGATAAAGTTTTATCCGCTAACCCAGCTTGGAGGCACCTTAGACCCTCAATGGAGGCGCCTTGGAGCTTCAGGATAGAATTTCCAGGGGCTATAAAAGGACCCCTGGAGCTATGAATTAACAACGACTTCCACATTTAACTCTGTAAGCATTTCCTAGCAGTAGTTCTGAGCCATTAGAGTGTAAAAGGCTTCTCCGCCTTCAGCAAAGGAGAATTTTCTTAGTGTGATTTCTTACTGCCCTTGATTAACAACCCTCTTGGTTGTAACCAAGTTAAATTCGATTTCTACTTTTATTTCTGCCTTTATTTTATTTATTATTGCATTAATTGAGTTTAAAGAACGAGGAGGGTAGTTTTATTTTTGTTTACAGCAATTCACCCCCTCTTGTCGGCCTCCGCTGCACCTACATAAGTTACAAGAGGTATAACTAGTTATTAGTTTCCTCATCATAACTAGTTCATCTTTTGTATAGATCTTTAACAACCAAACATAAGAGGTTATCGATTTTATTTATCGATTTTGTTATCGATTTTAGTTTCTATTTCAAGTTTCGATATTGTGTTTCTATTGAGGTCTCTATTGTTAAACCTTGTTTACTGTGAGAAGTTTAAATATTCAATTTCTTTGAAATGCTTTGTCTAGGCAATGGTGGATGATCTCATACCTAAGAAGGCCTAGTGACTCGCAACGTTTGACCTGGAAGCCGATCCTTGAAATAGATATTTGATCAACTTCTATAATATGGTTTAACTTAGGAAGATCACATCGGTTAAACTTGAAGTAAGAATGTTAAGTTTCGTTCCCAATTCAAGTTTAACTTCTAAAGGGAAAATTTAGATTAATAATGTTAAACATCATTTGCAATCCAAATTTAACTTTAGTAGAACACATGGGTAGCTAGGATAGTTCTATGCTTGTATAAATTTTTGTACAGGGGAACTAGGACGGTATTCCGAGTAGCAACCAACATATGGATCATGGTCAACCCACTCTATATATTAATGATGACCCATTATGCATCAATGGAGGACCAATTACAAGGGCTAAGGCTAGAAAGATGAAGGAAGCACTTAATGTAATAATTGAATATGTGAAGGCCAAAGCTACCATTGACGAAGGTTTGAACAAGAGCAAGTCATTCAATATAGTCAACCTAATTCAAGCCTTACATGAGCTTAATTAGCACTTAAGTCTCATGTCTATGTAGTAGAGATATGTAGGCTCAATTGAAACTCAATTTCTACTTTTATTTGGGTTGTAATAAAGCCATAAACATAAAATGGCTAAGTAGTCTACATAGGCCTTTAATAAATGAGCTTTCTTTTGGCCTTTTAGGGTTTTTTGGTCACCATATAGCTATAAATAAAGGAGGTTACGACCACACATGTATCTTTGACATATTTTTCAATCTAAAGCATGGTGAGGCTCTCACTTGTTGGTTCTTCATTGAATTAGAACTTATCAAGGCATTTCCTTGTGGCATTCAAAGACTTATGAAGCTCCATCCCAAGGTTGTGGCGTCTTCCATCTTCTATACCAAGGTTCATGCTTTCCTAAGCATTGGGTCGAGGTTCTTTTCATCAATCTTATTGATTTAGTTCTTTCTTTCTTTCTTCTTCCATTCGTTGTGGGCTCTTGAGATATCTTTGTTGGATCGAGAAGCGCTAGAGGGGGGGTGAATAGCGCTCGTGGCTATTTCATTTCGTATTCGTAAAACACTAATCGAGTTTAAATCAGCGGAAATAAAAGATAACAAACGCGAACACAAGTATTTACTTGGTTCGGAGCCTGTGGCGACTCCTACTCCAATGCCCACGCTCGTTGAGCATTTACTTTGGGTAATAACTATAATCGTTAAAAGTTTTACAGAAATGCAATACAAATAAAACAATCATAATCTTATACCGACAACAGAGAAAAGTAGAATTGCAGCTTCTGGTTGTCGGGGCGTCACTTCAGCACTTTTGGGTCATCTTTTGAGCAGCAAATAGTCGAAGGATCACTTGAGAATCATTGTTCAAAGCTACTGCTCGAACCCTCCTTATAAATAGTGCTGGAGGCACCTCCAAGCCTGTCCGAGGCGCCTCCAGGCCGTCGAGTCGCACGCGTGGATCAACTCTGATCTGGTCGCACCTTATCCCACTGAAGGCGCCTCCAAGCTGCTCCAAGGCGCCTCCAACGCCTGGTCCAAGGCGCCTCTAGTGACCTTCGAGTCGCCTCCAGCGTCTCTGGATAGCTAGCTTTGGCTACCACCCGAGGCGCCTCCAAGCCCCATGGAGGCGCCTCGGACACTGTTCATCCGAGGTCTAAGTTGCTTCTTTGTTCCTGCAAAATGTTTAAGTCCCAAACACAAACCCTACAAAACAAAGTTAGCATAGAAATAATATGATAGATATAATTTGCAGCCGTCAGACAGTCCGGGTCTGACATCGGATTTCCAACCCGAAACCCTAGGTCGACCCGACGCCTACTGTTCCCTCTACGGGGAACGCGTCCTCACCTACTCCACTAAGTAGATTTACCTGTTGCCAGTGCGATCCTCCAGATCGACTGGACTTTTGCTCAGCATTCAAAGCTTTCGGATTTTCTGCTGGACTTCCACTTCCCGGCTCGTCCAGTCTTTCACCTGCTTCGCAACACCAGGACTTTCCACCTAGGGTTACCCCCCTAGGACTTTTGCCTGAAGCTCTCGACCCGCCAAGACTTTCTTCATAGGGTTACCACCCCCTATGACCAAGGGTTACCACCCCCTAGGATTTTCTACCTGCCTAACCGCAGTTAGGACTTTCCTGAAACACTTAATTAAGTACGTTAGATCACAAAATAACTTAACTTTGAATTCCTTTGCCATTATCAAAACAACGGTCGATCGTCGGATGCTTCCCGTACCAACAATCTACCCCTTTTTGATTATGACAACTAAAATTCAAAGCTAAGTAAAATATATGCATAAAGTTTAAGTAAGCAAGCTTAATAAATTTTGAATGCACGCATAGTTAAGCTAAAACTTAAACTTTGTCAGACTCCCCCTTAATAAAGACATTCTTTATAAGTTTTTGCTTTTGAATTTCTCTACTCTCCCCCTTTTCCATTTTTCAAAAAGAATAAACATGTTTGAAAAAATCTTAACATTCACAAAGATTTTAGGACAAAGGTAATAGGAAAAAGACTAAGTAAGGAATCTTTAAGACACTTTGTTTTAAAAGCGATATTTCTTGTAAATCAAATTGCTAAGTAAAATAGTTTGAGCTCAAAGTTAGTTTTCTAAAACTTTATCAATTAATTTTGCTAGAGAAAGATTTTCTTTTGTAGAATAGCAAAAGCAACTTTAGTTTTAAACAACTTAGTCAAAATTTTGAAACCTTAGGCTTTTAAAGAGGAAAAAATATTTTGGTAACACTTAGCTTTTTATAATTAATATTCTTAGCTAAGTGAAATCAAGGTCTAAAGAGCAATTTTTCATTCAACTGAGTCTAAAAGGCTAATAAAAAGTTGACTTTGAAATATAGCTTTAGCCAATTTTGAAACCTAGTTGAATTCTTTGAAAAACATGTTTTTGAAAGTTTTAGCTAAATTTTGTGAATCTGTTAGAAAATACTTAGCTAAATTTTCAAAATACTTAGTTAAGGGAAAGTGTGTTTTGAAGAGATTTGAAAGACTTAGATAAATTTGAAAAGCTTTGTTAACAATTATTTCAAAAAGACTTTTAAAAACGGCTAAGGCTAAAAAAGAACAAAATAATTTTTGAAAAGATTTTGCAGTTCTTTTTTTCACTTGGCCAGAATTTTGAAAGCTTAGTCTAAAAACTACAAAAATGACTTTTGAAAGTTAAAGTTTTGAAAACTTAGCTAAATTTGAAAGGATTTTTCTTTTAGATGAATAATCAATTTAAAACTTTTGAGGGCAAGGGAGGAGCTTAAATCTTTAATGTCCAAGCATTAGTTGAGTTAGATTGATTGTAAATTAGTTAATTTCTCTTTAAGTAAGGTATCAGAGCCCTAATGTTCATGCTTGAGTGAACTCAAACATTTAAAAGTTAATCACTTAGGTTTTTGGCCACATGTCTAACCATCTAGCTACTAGCTGATTACCTAGAGGGCAACAGCTTTCACTTGGTTAGTCAAGTTAAGTAAATAGATCCAGTTAGATTTGACTATGGATGGATGACTTGACTTTATTACTATTAATTAGGTCTTTAATGCCCAGACTCATATTGATGCATAGATATAAGCATTCTTGAGTCCAGGCTGTACCCTATGCATATCACGTCGTTCTATGTTTTTCAAACACAAGCAAGGTAAGCCTAGGTGTTTGTGAGATGCTCTGGCTAAATTCTAGGGGAACATGATTTCTAAGGTAGAGCCTAGGCTAAGTCTGAATTTGAAAATTTAGTAAAATTGGAATTTTGAAAACAACAATTTTGCCTAAAATTTAGAAATATAATTAAGCAGATTTTGAAAAACAAGTAAAACATTTAAGAGTCAAGATGGAAAACTGATTTGAAAATCAATACCTATTCTGCCCAACACATTCCTATTTACCTTCTAAGTGCACTGAACTCAAGTTTAGGTAAGGGTTTTGTGAAAATGTCAGTTAGGTTTGATTTGAACTCAACATAGTTGAGTACAATTTCACCCTTGGCTACATGATCCCTTACAAAATGGTGTTTTACCTCTATGTGTTTAGTCCTTGAGTGATGAATTGGATTTTTGGTTAGATTAATTGAACTCATATTGTCGATTAAAATTTTTGTATTTTTGTATTCTAGTTGATAGTCTTTTAATGTATGCATCATCCATAGGAGTTGAGATGCACACTCTCCTAGGGCTATGTATTCAGCTTCAGTAGTGGATAGAGCAACACAGTATTGCTTTCTGCTTGACCAACTTACTAGGCATTGACCTAGAATTTGGCAACTACCACTTGTGCTTTTTCTGTCTAGTTTACACCCGGTATAGTCTGAATCAGAATAGCCAAAAAGGTCAAAGGTGCACGTTCTAGGGTACCACAGTCCTACATTTAGGGTACCTTTAATGTACCTAAGTATCCTTTTAACATATGTTAAGTGTGACTCTTTTGCACAAGATTGGTATCTTGTGCACATACCTACTGCAAATAATACATCGGGTCGACTTGCAGTTAGGTAGAGTAAGCTACCTATTGCACTTCTATAATACTTTGGGTCTACTGGTTTTCCTTCTGGGTCAAAGTCAATGTTAATGTTAGTTTCCATTGGAATATTTATAATTTTTGAATTTTCCATGCCAAATTTTTTAATTAATTCCTTAGCATATTTAGTTTGATAAATATAGATTCCATCTTTGGTTTGTTTGATTTGTAAGCCTAAGAAAAAGGTAAGTTCCCCAATCAAACTCATTTCAAATTGATTTTCCATTAGTTTAATAAATTCTTTTAAAAGTTTAGAGTTGGTTGAGCCAAAAATTATATCATCAACATAGATTTGGGTGTTAGCTAGAGCCCTAGAGCCAATCATTTGATGATTGTATTATGAACTTGTTGTATCATATTCTATATAAATAAAGGCATTTGGTTTTTGGTTATTATACTTACTTGTATTGGTGCCAAATAAACTAAGTATAATAACGTCCTTGAGTAGAAGGCTCTTATCTATATCAATTGATTGGTTGAATCGATAGTGAGATGATATAGGGAACACAACTCTTAATCATTCTTAGTCGAGTATTAACATTCAGGGACAATGTTAATGCAATAAGGCTAGCATGTAGGTCAACTCGATGACTGATCTCACAAGTCATGGATATAGAGATATCAAGTTGACACATGGGTATGCATTAGAGAATGTATACTGAATGACCCACCATGAGAAAGTATCATGGATCGTTATATGAGTGTCATATACTTTCTCATGTGGCTATTAGTATGACTACTAGTCCTTAGACCTAAAGTTACCATGGTTCCCTACATAAGGAGTTATGTACTTTGGTTTCGTCAAACGTCACCCGTAACTGGGTTGACTATAAGGCGATTACTGGGTATGTAACAAATTATGCCGAGGGATGTGAGTGATGTAGATGGGATCTATCCCTCCTATATGACGGGAGCGACATCGATATTCTTGATAGAGTGAGACCACGAAGTGCATGGCCATGCCCAAATGAGTCAATATGAGATATTGAGCTCATTTGATCGAGTGAGTCTACTTGGAGTTCAAGATTTAGATTGATTAAAGGATGACATGGTCTATGCCTCACATTGATCAATCTAGATGTCTAGGATAGAAGGACACCTGTCATATATTGTGAGGAGTCACAATTAGTAGTCACAAGGTGATGTTGGATCTCAACATTCTTGTAACTTGGGTAGCAATGATGTATTGCTAGATGCCGCTCATTGCTTATGTTTTCTAAAGGAGTTTAGAAACATTGCCAACGTTACAAGAACCTATTGGGTCACACACAAAGAACAAGTGGATGGAGATTAGGTTCATATAATGAACCAATTGGATTAGGTTCGTATGATGTACTAAAGATTGGATTCGGATTAATTCAAATTAGACTTATTGAGTTAGACTCAATTAGATTCAATTGATGAATGAGTCTAATTTAAATTTGATTCATTGAGTCAATTTATATTAATGAATTGAGATTCATTAGATTAAAATTGACTTGAACCAAACGTTGGTTTTAACTCAACAAGGAAGAGAATTGGTCAATTTTGACTTGACCAAATGGAAGTTGAAACATCAAGTTTGACTTGATGTATTTCCACATCATGAAGGTTGACTCATCCTACATGGCATGACTAACCTTGCCACATCATCTCCACCTCATCATGGTGTGCCACCTCATGGAGGTTACACATCCCATTCCATTTAATGTGGCTGACCACATTAAATGAGGGGAGTTACAAGATGTGGCCGACCACACTAATGTGGGTGGAGGTTTTGTTTTGTGGCATTGATGTGTGTTCATTGTTGCATCTTCTTCCTTGGGTTCTTCCTCCTCCTTTGATACTGTTGCCGTGGGTTTCAAGCAAGAAAGAAGAAAGGTGAGTGAATCTAATCCAAGAAGAAAGGTTAGTGAAAGTCACATAGAGTTTTTAGAGGAGTGTGTTCTCTTCTTTTCCTTTCTTCATCTTCCAATCCTATCCGAGAGCATCAAGAAGTGCTAGCACACTTGTGGTGTTCTCTTCTCCATCCTTTAGTGTTAGAGAACACTTCTTGTTCGTGTGGATACTACTAGAGGTGAGTATGTTTGAACACACTCGAGATCCGACGTACCTTGGACGAGCGGGATTCGTAAAGGGCACGCAACAAGGGTAACCTTCTAAACATGTAGATCTAAGTGTAGATCTAGTTAATAAACTCGTACATGTAAAATTTTTGTTCTATACTTTTCGCACAGATCCATTGGCTAGGGAGTTTAGGGGTTTCCGCGATGCGAAAAAGTGGTTTTCGTGGCCCGAAAAACCCAACATTGGGCTATGAAGATGTCTTTCTCTACGGTTTTTACAAATAGGGTCGGATCTATTTGTCCTTGGTTAAAGCCTTTGGATATCAAGTGGTTGGATAACCATTCATACCATGCCCTAGGTGCTTGCTTTAATCTATATAACGCCTTTTTCAGTCTAAATACATGGTTTGGGTTGTCTAAGTCCTCAAACCCTAGAGGTTGACTTACATATACTTCTTCCTTAATAAACCCATTCAAAAAGGTTGACTTGACATCCATTTGATATAATCTAAATCCTTTATGTGCTGCATAAGCTAGTAGCATCCTAATGGATTCGAGTCTAGCTACTAGTGCATAGGTTTCGTCATAGTCCAAACCCTCAACCTGGCTAAACCCTTTGGCTACTAGTCTTGCCTTATTTCTTACTATATCACCTTGATCATCTAATTTGTTCCTAAATACCCATTTGGTGTCAATTATGGATTTATCTACAGGTTTAGGTACGAGTTCCCAAACTTGGTTTCTATCAAATTGGGCTAATTCTTCCTACATAGCAATGATCCAGTCTGGGTCAGGTAGGTCTTCTTCAATGGTCTTAGGTTAAATCTTAGAAATAAGGGCAATCTGACTCTGGTTTCTATAGGAAGATCTGGTTCTAACTCCTAGGTTTGGATCACCCAAAATTTGGTCAGGTGGGTGAGAAGTACTTACTCTTGTTGGTCTTATATTTGGGTCAGAGGTTTGTTCCTCTGGTTTATTAGAGTTAGATTGAATTTCATCATCTTCAATATTCTTGGGTTAAATTTTCTATATTATTTTCATTTGATATTTTATTATCTTCATCAAATATTACATTTATTGTTTCTTCAACTTTTAGAGTATGTTTGTTATACACCCTATATGCCCTACTGGTTGTTGAATACCCTAAGAATATTCCTAGAGTTGTTTTTGACGAAAATTTTTCTAAGTAGTCTTTAGTGTTTAAAATGTGTACTTTACAGCCAAAAACTTTTAAGTAACTTAGATTAGGAATTTTATTGTAATATATTTCATAGGGTGTTTTATTATGGGATTTGTTAATTAAGATTCTATTTTGGATATAACATGTTGTATTTATTGCTTCAGCCCAGAATTGGTTGCATAGATTGTATTCATTTAACATAGTCCTAGCAGTTTCTTGTAGGGTTCGGTTTTTACGTTCAACTAGGTCATTTTGTTGGGGGGTCCTAGGGCAAGAGTATTCATGTTGATACCCATTAACTTCACAAAAACCAGTAAAGTTATGGTTTTCAAATCCCCCCCCCCCCCCCGGTGTGTAACACCCACAAAATTATAAGATAAGTATATGGGTGTTAGTTGCTTTAGAGCATAAAGGTTAGAAGAATCAAAAAGAAAAATAAATAAGAGAAATAAAAGAAGAGGTGAAGGTTTGAACCTTGAACCTCTCACAAAGGATAGAAACAAAATTATGTATGATGACCACTAGGATAATGAATAACATGTGAATGGGAAATGTTGGAAATTGTAGTCAAAAGTAAAGATATAATTAAGTGAGGGAACAAGAGAAAATCAAGTAACTTTCTTCCCCTTGTTTACCTCTTGGTTAAGAAAAAGGAGTAGCAAAAGACAAGTTGTCTTTCTTCCTTTTTCTTCTCTATTTTCGTGGAGTTTAAGAGAACAATGAAGAGAAGAGTTAAGGGGAAGGAATGAGGACATATTCTCATTAGAAAGATACATGCATGAATTAAGGAGGAAAGGAAGCAAAGTTCATCTTTGTAACTTCCACCCACTTAGCATAAAAAGGAAAGGAACTAAAGGATTTCATTTTTTTTCCTTCTCCCTCACCCTTGCCGAAACTAGAAGCCTCCTCCCTCATTTCCACAAACCAAGTTTAGGTTTCTCCCTAAGAGAAAACTAAACTACAAGAAGGAGCCTTCAAGGTGTACCCTTCCAAGCAAGAGAAATCAAAAGGAGTGCTAGAAGAAGAAGCTCCCTTCTTCCTCTTCACCAAGGGTACCAATTCTTTAAAGATTTACAAGTGAACCCTATGTAAGCTTCCCCTCACCTGTGGTACAATATTTTATATGGTTTTCCATGAAGATAGATCGCTTAAAAACCTAAGACTTGCTTTATGAAAAATTCAGCCAAAACAAGAAGAAGAGCCTAAGAAATTTGTAACTAGATATGCTCATTATTTTTCAGGTGACATGTATTTTTATGTAAGAGGTTAATCTAAGGTTTCCACACTAGAATAAATAATGAAAACTTAGATCCATAAGCCTTAGACTCTCGGCCAAGCATGAACAAGAAGACTAGGTAAATTTAAGACTCAAACTAAGCATGTTTCCTTATTCTTGTGTTATGTACCCTATGATAATGAGGTTGTTAACTTTTTCTCTTACTTGTATGTTGTTTGAAACTCCATTTCCATGCTCATGAATATTCGGCCATGGAAGAAGTAAAGGCCTAGGAGAGTTTTAAACCTAAAACTAAGCATGCTAAGATTTCTCCTAAGACAAGACATGAAGCTAAAATGTTATGCCATGATTGTATGTTAGTTATGAATCTTATTTCATGCTTATGAAGATTCGGTTATGATGAGATTTGAAGTCTAGGAAAGTTTAAACCAAGGCTAGGAGGCTCATGACCTTCTTGATAAATGATATGAAACTAGTTGATGTTTTTATGGTTGCTTGTCACATAGAATTTTGGTTACATGTAACTTTCTGCCACACTAAGTTTTAAAGCTAAGATGTGTAGATTTTTAACTAAGTTTACTCATGTTGTTCCTTGTTATGATGCCATGAGAATTGGGTAGGGTTTCCAGGCTTTTAGGCCATATGAAAAACAAAACCAAGATCACATGTTACGGCCACCTTTAGATTAAAGGCCTAGGAAAACTTAGAACCCAACTTACATATGTTCATGATGTTTCTTGTGATATGTACTATGAAATGTAGTTGTGGTTTCCATGCTCTTATGCCACTAGAAACTTAGTTTCATGCATGATAGGTTTCGGCCAATACTAGTGTAAAGGTCTAGAGAAATTTTGAAACCAACTTATATATGTTCATGATGTTTCTTGTGATAAGTACTATGAAATGTAGATGTGGTTTCCATGCTCTTATTCCACTAGAAACTTAGTCCCATGCTTGATGTGTTTCGGCCACTACAAGTTTAAAGGCCTAGAGAAAATTTAGAACCCAACTTATATATGCTTATGATGTCTTGTGATGCATGCTATGAAATGTAGTTGTGTTTTCCATGCTCTTATGCCACTAAAAACCTAGTTCCATGATAGGTATGGTTCGGCCACTACAAGTTAATGGGTCTAGGAAGTTTGAAATTTAAAACAAATGTGCTTATGTTGTTCCTCATGAAATGTATAAGATATTGGCTTAAGGTTCAACACTTCCATGCTACTTGTAACCTAGAATGAGACATGCTAGGGTTCGGCCATGATAAGATTAGGAGCTTAAGGAACTTAGAACCCAAACTAAATATGCTTAAGTAGTTCCTTATGAAATATGATATGATATGGGTTAGGGTTTACATGTTTGCATGTTGCTTAGAACTTGATTTCTCTTCATGAAAGGTTTCGGCCATGAAAGAATTGGAAACCTAGGAGGGCTTAAAAATTTAGGATAACATGCTTATGACCTTTCTTATGCTAGTATGTGAAGATAGCATGAGATTTTTATGTTTGTATGTTGTCTAGAAATCATGCCTCTACTCATGACTTTCGGCCATATGGGTTTAGTGACCTAGATGTACCTCACATGCTATGAATGAATCAAGAGATGTTATTTAATGATTCCATGAATGGTTATGTCTTTTTATGATAAGTGATATGCTCTTTTATGTATGCTTATGATCCATGTATGTGCTATGTGTTCAATCATGCATGCTTTAGGATATGATAAAATGATATGTTCATTATGCAAGCATGATTCATGCATGTGCTGTGTGCCCAAATATGCATGCTTTATGATATGATAAGTGATATGTTCATGTTGTATGCTATGATTCATGCATGTGCTGTGTGCCCAAAAAAAAATGCATGTTTTATAATATGTCAAGAAACATGATATGCATGAAAGAATAAGAACAATGATATGTATGACATGCTACTTTACTTTATGTATGGCTTGTACCAAGGGTGGGCTCCATAAGCGCCCCGGGGTCGATGGACTAAGAAACGGGCCTCGTTAGGGATGGGCTCCTAAGTGCCCCTAGGTCGATGGACTAAGAAACGGGCCTAGTATGTATGCCTTGTAGGGTTCAAGACTTGCTACCTTGGACCTACATAGGACGCGCGCATTTATGTATGTGGTACAAGCCGGGGCCCCAATCATGTTGAGATTATGTTTAAGTATGTATTGTATAAGTTTTCAAAAGACATGTTGCATATGTTGCATGATATATGTTAGGAGTTTACCATACTTATACTTTATGATTATGCCATGATAGTTATGATGATGTTAAGCTATGACAGGATACGTTTGATGATTATGTTATGTTATGCCATGATACTTTATGTTATGTTACGATATGCCATGATATGCTCTTGACATGATACATTTGTCTTTATGCCTTATGACTTGTGATTTTAATATGCTTTACGGTTTTTGTGAGTAGGAAAGGAACTTACTGAGCCATGAGTGCTCACAGCTTACTTTCTTGTACCACAGATAAAGGCAAGGAATGGATGTACTAGGGGAGCAGCAGGAGGGGCTAGAAGGATGTGTGCGGTAGTGGACTGGCTAAAGGAAAAGACCTGTTTTTGTTTAATAAGAAATATGCCATGTTGATGTTTTCATTTTATGACTCCATGACCTTAAGTATGTGTTTGGGTATCAAGACTCAAAAAAATTATGATAGGTATGCTATGTGGTTCCTTTATGTCTATGGTGATTTTTAAGTAAGAAAAGGTTTTTAAATTCTCTAAGTAAGACTTCCGGTGTGTTAAGTATGTATGTGTCGCAAGTAACCCCCGTCGCCTTAGTAGGAGGGGCGGGGCGTTACACGGTGGTCACTTCTAATTCTTTTTATTTGAGTGTCTTTTTCATTTTCTATTATTTTACAGAATATTTTAAATACTTCAAAGGTTTCACTTTTATTTTTTATAAATTTTATCCAAGTAAATCTTGAGTAATCGTCGATTATCACTAAGCAATATTGATTTTTACTTAGCGTCTTGGCTCCATGTGAATTAAACAAGTCTAGGTGTAAGAGCTCAAGTATTGAGGTTTTTCTATTAAGGTTGGTTAATTTATGGTTTACCTTAGTTTGTTTACCTTATTGACAAGCATTACTGTGAGATACGGCAAAATAAAATAACCTATAATGATTTATGGGAATTTTATGACATTTTTATGGGTTTATTTGGAGGACTTATGATAGTGTTTAAAGGGATAATGGAAATCACCATTTGAGAGGCTTATTAGGGAGTTAATTAGGTGGAGTAATTAAACCCTACCTATATAAACTAGAAGCTACAGTTCTCGAACCCTAAAGGCCGCCTCATTCCCTTCTCATTCCCTTCATGTTCACTCTGTCGAAAAGCCCGATTCCCCCCTCTAGCTCACCCTATCCGCCGACGGGATCAGCATCGATGCACGCCCCTGGTCGATCGCCGACGCTTGGTAGCGAGACGAGCCTCCGACTTCCTCGACATCTCCTTAGAGGTCTCACCGGCGGTGTCCTTCCTCAAACACGCCGCTTCGCCAGGGAATCTCCGGTCAGGTGGCGAGATCTGGGTCCTGTGGAGGCGAGAGTCGAGTAGGTTGTTCTAGAGCTCATCGTGATTGAGGACTGCGCTCCCAGCGGTGGTTTATCTACCCAAGCTCTAAGGCTGAGGTTCTCTGTCAAGATTCCTTCATCGATTGTGAGGAATTTCGCCATTGAGGTAAGTGGAGGTGAGGATTGTTTCAATTAGGGTTTTGTTAGCTGTGGGATATGTGGTTTGCGGCTAGGACGGGAGATTGGACTGATTTTGGTTCTGTTCTGGCAGTGGCTCACGGTGAGGAGCTCGACCAAGCTTCTCCAGCAGCAATCCAACACTGGCGGACATCCCCAGCAGATGATTTCCGGCCGTGAGTCATTGGGTAAGCTATTTTAAGCTTTGGATGTAGACCTACAGTTCTGGTTGTTAGGTTTCGGTTGGGGTTATGTGTTGATTGGGTGTGATTGTGTTGTTGGTAGCCCTGTGAGAGCTCAAATCTGTGAATCTGTAGCATCGGGCAGCATCGGTGTGCTAGCGTCGGCGATCTCACCTTCCGGCGCAGAGTCAACAGTGGGGAGCTCACCGTGAGGTAAAGCTTTAGATTTTTCGAATACGTATTTATGTATTGGGGATGAAATGCATGATTTGGGAATTCTAATTGACATAGTTTTGGCTGGGAATTGTTTGATCTGAAGACATAAACTAGGGTTTTGGTTTAGGTTGTGCAAATCAGTGCGGATTCATTTGGTTAATGAATGGAACTTGGATTAAAGTCGTTTGTCTTGTACAGTAGTGTAGTTAATTAGTTCCATATGTATTCAATTAAAATTGATACGTTGACATAGGACTTTGATCGGGACGAGCGTCGTGACGAGATTGGCGTTGGATTCAACCTACACTTAGAGGCGGGTACTTTTTACTTGTTTCTTTAGTTATTGTTCTCGGTGCATGAGTAGGTCAGATAAAGTAGAGTTTATCTTGACTCTACTCATTTTATTCTTGTGCTTGATACTTTATCCACTCAATCTTCGAGATGCTCACTTCCATATCTATACAGTCTCCCGTTGTTATTCTTGATAACTAGTAGATACTATATGCCATGTTTACCTGTTTGACTACTGTTTATTTATGCTTAGTATTGAGCATGCGGATTCATGTAGCATACCTGATTATTTTTTTTTTGTATATATGATGACTGTTGCATTATTCGCATCATGTCATGCATGCATCGCCGATGACCTTGGCTCCCTTGTGGTTGAGACGGTCATTGGCCAAAGCCGCACGCTCGGCCACTCATGGGTAGTGGCGGCTGGAACGTGCTGCTAGTCCTGTCGCGCTACACTCGGTCACTCATGGGTAGTGGCGGCTGGAGTTGAGCCGCAGGGACCCTATTGCTATGTAGCTTTTTAGCTACTATGATAACTGTCCACTCGGTCACTCGAGAGTAGTGGCGGCTGGAGTGTTGTACAGCTGTCATCGATCCGGCCTCTCGACCATACAGGGGTCGTGGTGCAGAGAGGTGGGCGGGGTGACCATCCGTGCATACGTTGGTTCTATTATACCTGCTTCTACTGTTATATGTCTACTTATGCTGTTCTGATACTACATATTTGTTATGTATGATTGGACACTGTTTTCTTTTACAATATACCTTACATGTGATCTGGGTGATTATGAGTAGTACTCTAGAAGTTTATGTTTCCTCAGACCTTATACTAGCTTAGGATGTGGTATCAGGTATGGATATATATATACTTTGGTTTACACAGTAGTATCTACTATTTATCTTTTCGAGACTGTATCTTTGTTTATTCCTGTTCTTTATGATACTCATGCACTGTCTATTCTATTACCCGCTGATTCTTTATACTCACCACCCACATTGGTAATTTCACCAGGTAGCTGATAACGATACTGGTACACTTGGAGGAGGATCCCGACTGCCGGTCCCACTTCACTTCCAAGGACGGTTTTATGGTTTTGGTTTTCCTTTTATTGTGAGTTAAACCTTTGAATTTAGCATTGTAATAATTTGGCTGTGGACTTGTTATTTTGTATTTGGTTGTTTTGTCGAAGAGTCAAGTCGGGCCGGCCCGCGGTGAGTTTTCGTTACTTTATACTTGTTATTCTTGTTTTCCGCTGTGTTTGATTTTACAGCCGTGTGGGCTGCATATTATCTGCGTGGTTGTGATTTAATTTGCATATGTATTATCTGTTGGTGATGTATACCAGTTCCATTTGTCACTGCTACAGGGGAGGTACTGTCCGATTTTCGTCGGACAACCTTACTCTCGGGGCATGACAATTTATTGGTATCAGACCTACAGGTTTACGATGCTAGATTTGTACGTTTTGGATTTTTCCATGATTTTATTCCTCGAAGTGACTTTTTGGGATTTGGGACCAGGCAGCGGCGGAACACCTCCAAGTTATAGGCTGTAAGTTTTATAAGTACGAACTTATATTTTTTGTAGTACTTATTAGTGGTTTACACCAGGTATGAGACGTGGTCGATCGGTAGCCGGTGCTGGTCGTGGTCCGGGACGACCACGGAAACAACCCATTGAGGCTAAGGAACCAGAACCAGTGACTCAGGAGGCGGATTCTTCTAGGGATCCAACTGATGTTGAGACGGTTAGTCGGGGACAGACCCATCAGACTCCTAGAGATCAGGGACGTCAGCATCAGGAGATCCCTTCAGTCATACCTTCGGGTAGAAATCAGGAATTTCAGCCTCAGGGGATTCCCTCCGGGATACCATCAGCATTTCCTACTCCTGCTACTACTGACTGGATGAGGGATAGAGCGCGTATACCATTGTTGGCAAGGGCCGTCAAGGACAGGGTTACTCTATACCAGGGCGGAGCAGACCCCTGGGCTGCTCGTAGCTGGTTGAAGAATTTGGAAAGCACTTTCGGATACATGAGTTGTTCAGATGAAGAGAAAGTGGAATTGGCTGTGTATCATCTCCGGGATCAGGCAGTCGCATGGTGGGAGATGCAGAAGACAATCTTTGGGGAACAGCGCATCATATGGGCGATGTTCCGGGATGCTTTTGAGCGGTAGTATTTTCCAGCCACATTCTGTTTAGCTCGACGCCAGGAATTCCTGAATCTCAAGCAGGGGCGATCGATCGGTGATGGAGTACAACGCTGAATTCTGTAGATTGGATGAGTTTTGCCCTCATTTGGTGGTACAGGATTATGACCGGATGCAGCAGTTCACCCAGGGTTTAGCAGCATATATTCGGCTCAGGATGTCAGGATTTCCAGGTAGCTCCTACCGAGAAGTTTTGGATCGTGCACTGTTTATCGAGATGACTCAGCAGCAGGTAAATCAGGAGAAAGGCCATGATAAGCAGTTGTCACAAAAGAGAGGGAACCAAGGTCAGAGTTCACAGGCTACCACGGGAGGATCTTCTCGGCCGCAGAAGTCAGGACGGACATCTGATGGAACATCTCGTCCTCCTCAGCATGGTTGGAAGAAAGATAGAATGGGATCCAGATGTTACCAGTGTGGCTCCAAGAGCCATACCAAATTTCATTGCCCTTTGTGTTAGTTAGAGCCCTAGAGCCAATCATTTGATGATTGTATGGACTCATTGTATCATATTCTTGTATATTAATAAAGGCATTTGAATTTTGGTTATTATACTTACTTGTATTAGTGCCAAATAACCTAAGTATAATAATGTCCTTGAGTAGATGGTTCTCACCTATATCAATCGGTTAGTTGAACCGATAGTGAGATGATATAGGGAACACTACTCTAAATCATTCCTAGTCGAGTATTAACATTCAGGGACAATGTTAATGCAATAAGACTAGCATGTAGGTCAAGTCGATGACTTGATCTCACAAGTCATGGATATGGAGATATCAAGTTGACACATGGGTATGCATTGGAGAATGCATACTGAATGACCCTCCATGAGAAAGTATCATGGATCGTTATATGAGTGTCATATACTTTCTCATGTGGCTATTAGTATGACTATTAGTCCTTAGACCTGAAGTCACCATGGATCCCTACATAAGGAGTTATGTACTTTGGTTTCGTCAAACGTCACCCGTAACTAGGTGGACTATAAAGGCGATTACTGGGTATATAACTAATTATGTAGAGGGAAGTGAGTGATGTAGATGGGATCTATCCCTCCCATATGACGGGAGCCACATCGGTATTCTTGATAGAGTGAGACCACTAAGTGTATGGCCATACCCAAATGAGTCAATATGAGATATTGAGCTCATTTGATTGGTCAGAGGATGACACGGTCTATGCCTCACATTGATCAATCTAGATGTCTAGGATAGAAGGACACTTGTCATATATTGTGAGGAGTCACAATTAATAGTCACAAGGTGATGTTGGATCTCATCATTTCTTGTAACTTGGGTAGCAATGATGTATTGCTAGATGCCGCTCATTGCTTATGTTTCTAAAGGAGTTTAGAAACATTGCCAATGTTACAAGAACCTATTGGGTCACACACAAAGAACAAGTGGATGGAGATTAGGTTCATAGGATGAACCAATTGGATTAGGTTCATACGATGAACCAATTGGATTCGGATTGATTTAAATTAGACTTATTGAGTTAGACTCAATTAGATTTAATTGTTGAATGAGTCTAATTTAAATTTGATTCATTGAGTCAATTTGTATTAATGAATTGAGATTCATTAAATTAAAATTGACTTGAATCAAATGTTGGATTTGACGCAACAAGGAAGAGAATTGGTCAATTTTGACTTGACCAAATGGAAGTTGAAACTTCAAGTTTGACTTGAATCATTGCCACATCATGGAGGATGACTCATCCTACATGGCAGCCACATCATCTCCAAGTTGTCAAGGAGGTTACAAATCCCATTCTCATTTAATATGGCCGGCCACATTAAATGGAATGGGAGTTACATGTGTGGTCGGCCACATATTGTAATGGGAGTTTTTATTTTGCAATTAAGTGTGGTGAATGCATCTTCTTCCTTGCTTCTTTCTCCTCTTCTCTTGCTGTTGCCGTGGGTTCCAAGGGAAGGTGAATGTGGTTGAGTGAGTTCCATGAACAAAGGAAGAGTGAAGATCACAAAGGAGGAATACTACTTCTTGAGTGTATAAGATTTCCTTTTGTATCTTCTTCTTTTCTTCCTTTCCAATCCCACCCGAGAGCTCTAGAAAGTGCTAGCATACTTGGGTCTCTCTTCTCCATCCTTTGAGTGTGAGAGACACTCCTTGTTCGTGTGGATATCATTAGAGGAGTGTCTACGTTGACACTCTCGAGATCCGGCGTACCATTGGACGAGCGGGATTTGCGAGGGCACGCTTCAAGGGTAAAATTCTTAACATGTAGATCTAGTAGTAGATCTAAAGTTTTGAAACTCGTACTTGTATTTCATTCGGTTTTTTCCTTGCACGGATCTACGGCTTTGGGTGATTCGGGATTTCCGCGACGTGAAAAGCGGTTTTCGCGGACCGAAAAACTCAACAGTGGTATCAGAGCCACGTGCAAGGCTTGTACGAGTTTAAATTTTTGGTTTTATTTGAAAACTAAAGTTTCTGTAATTTTCTGTAAAATTATGTTTTTTGAGTTTTTATGAGTATTTTTCTCGAGTAATCGAAGCACAAGTGTTTAGACGCTTGTAGGCTTCGACTACCGGGAAGATTTTTCCAAAACGGTGATGTTTCGACCCAAATCCATTTGGGACAGCGAGCGAAGGCGCTGTAGGATCGCTTAGGAGCAACTCACGATGGTTAGATCGTGGGTAGGGGCATTCCCGCTAACCCCGCAAGGGGATTTGCTTCGCGATTGCGCCCGAAATCGCTAATCGGGACCGCCGGGAAAATTCTTCTCAAAGGTTTCGTCCCAAATTGTTTTGGGACAGCGGGCTAAGGCGCTGTAGGATCGCAAAGGAACCCTCGCGATGGTTAGATCGCGGGTAGGGGCGCTGCCCCTGGCCTCGCAAGGGGATCCGTTCCGCGATTGCGCCCGAAACCGCGCCGGGAAATTTTACTCGTAAAAATTGTAAAAATTAATTTTAAAATTATAGAAAATTATGAAGATATATAATTTAGAATTATATATTAATTTTGTGATAGTCATGGCCCAAAAACCCAATATGATTGGATTGTGTTGTAATTCATAATACGGCCTGCGTGTCGTTATGTGTTTGCGCGTGTTGTATGTTTTTATTTTTCCGCGACCTGCGCGTCGTGCCTTTCTCATATATTCTGGTTGCAAATTAGATTTAGACTCGAATGTAACTCGAGTTTCAAATTGTAATGTACAAATTGGAGCGGTGGAGGGTCCACACGAGACGGAGTTCTGAGGCGGGCACGAGCAACACAAGGTGGTCAAAGGGAGGAGCTTGGAGAAGTTGTTGACCCTAGGTTGACCATTCGATCTTCTCATTGGCTTGAGAAGATCGTAGTAGGGCCATGACTAAATCACAAATAGATTAATTAGTTAATTGCTTATGTATATGATGCATGTTTAATAAGTAATTAATTAATTAGTGTCTTACGATTAGATTAGATCTAAGTCGTGCATATGATGCACCCTTGCGATTAGATTAGATCTAAGTCGTGCACAAGATGCATCCTTTTCGATTAGATTAGATCTCGATCGAACTAACTCTAAATGCCTAACCGTGCCGTGATACCTATCACTACCTCGATCACATGTATTGTTGAATCTGCCAAAGCAGAGCAATACATATTATCTTGGTAAGGTACGGAGGGACAATCTTGGTCCCGCCTATCAACGCATGGGTGAATACAAACTCAATTAGATTGAGTATTCCTAGTTGCTCGGTTAGATCGAGTCAACTATAGGCATTCCTCCATCGGTCGGAAAAAATAGGTCAAAATCAAATCTATATTAAATATTTCCTATTTCGAAATTTTTAGGAATTTTCTGGGAATTTTTCGGAGCTCGTACGGAGGGTCTTGAGGGGATCAATCGACGACACGGATAAAGCCTGTTTGGGATACCCGTTTAAGTGAGGAAAAGTTTTAATATAAATACTTTTCTTTTCTTATTTATTTTCCCTAAACCTATCGCCGAACCCGAGCTTCTCTTCTTCCTCGTTCCCTTCCTCTGTTCCCTCTCTTTGTCTCGCGGACAAATCGAAGCCAAGCCGAGGGACCTTTGTCGAGCGTCGACACCGCCCGAGGAGGAAGCCACCGGAGCTTGCTGGAACTCGACGGAAACCATCGGAGCCGTGCTGTCTTCGGCTGAGGGGAGATTTGTTCAGTGGATTCGGCGGCCGAGTGTCGACGGCGAGGCGGCTAGGGCACGACAGGTGCTCGATCTACGTTGTCCCCAGCGTATCGGCCCTTCATTCCTTCTCCATGAGTCATTCCCGGAGCGATCCGTGTCTTCTCTAGCCGAATCGGACAGCGTCGTTGGATTGATTCGTGCCATCGCCGATCGCCGGCGTGAAGGGGGCAATTAGGGTTCCATGGGTAAGCAACCGATCCTTCCTCTTTCCTGTTCTTTGATTTGTGCCCTAGCTTCGAGTTTCTTCCTTGATTCTGCTCTCTTCCTCTCTGATTCTCGGCGATCCCAGGTCAGATCTTGGATTCCGTCTTCATTGTTGCTGATTGGGGGTCAGTAGGATCTTCGATACTCTGCTTCATGGATTGGATCGGGTGACATTTTCTAGAGACGATCAATTGAGGTAATGTTGGGAATTATGGAGATTCAAGGATCTTGTTGGATTGTTTTTCTATTGTGATGACCTTACGGTTCTTGATTAAAGGAAGCATTGGGCTGCTGTGGATCAATGATTTAGGTCACGGGATTTATTTCCAGTGAGGTTCTGTGTTTTGTGAAGGTGATCTTGGGTCTCCTCTTCCTCGTTGCTAATTGAGGTCCCGGTTGAAGGTGAGTTCTAGTTGGAATTATGTGTTGCGTGATCAGAGATCACCATTTCATGTTGATATGTGATCTTTACTTGATTCTTTCTTGATCCGGGTGATCCAGCAGGTTGAGTGCTGAGGATTAACAAGCATGGCTGTGAGCTAGAGGCACTATCTTGTGTATGTAGATTTTGGATTGATCTTGCCGGCAGCATTCAAACCAGCATCATCAGTGGCTTTGGATCAAGAACAGAGGTTTGAATTTGAGGTAAGGTATAGGGTAATTGTTACATGTTGAGGAATTAGGTTTATGTATTGATGAATTAGAGATGAGTTGGATCACATTGATTCGTGGAATTTAGGTTGATACTTGATGTGTAGATTTAGGTATGATTTGGATTACATGATTACTAGATGGTTAGTGATTTTGTTTAGATTTAATTGTGTAGAATAAATCTAATGGAATGGTTAGGGTTAGGGTAATTAACCCTAGTCAACCGTTGGATTTATAATCTAATTGGTGATTAGGGATTATGTAACTAACCCTAATTAACCATTATATTTAAATTGGTAAGTTGTGATTGTGGTGATTAGGGTTTTGCCCTAATTTAGTTTTGGGAATTTTATTTAGCTATTTCATTTGGATTTAGCTAAATAAAATATATATGTTAATTGACACATGATTCTGATTCGAGACAGGCGTCTCGATGTTGACTTCGGATTTGGGATTGTACCTTCTATTTGAGGCGGGTACCCTCTGACTTATCTTTTGATAATGTCTTACGATATGTGTAGCTTATATATACTTACTAGTGGTAGATAGTAGATTATTCTCTCTTGGTCTTAGCTAGTTGATACCTATCACATGCTTCATCTGCTAGTTGCTTTACTTCAGGATTGGATATTTTGTCTCTTGCCATGTGTATATATGTTCATAGAGATGCATATCTATAGTGCTCTACTCTACTGGATTAGTTGCTTTACATGTATGATACATGCTCTTGGATTCATGACACTTACATCATTGTTATATGTGATGTCTTTGGATTTATGCTGTTTATATCATGGTTATATATATGTGTTTACCTTTTGGGCACACACATATATGGAGGAGGCTATGTTCAGGCATGACATACTGTAGCATCATGCACCATCCTGCATGATTGCATGCTGGGCGATTGACGACTCCATAATTGTTGAGCTCGTCGGCCGGCTACATAGGCCTGCACACAACGTGTTTCACTGCATGGGTAGTGGCACAGCACAGTAGGGTGTGTATGGCAGTAGCTCTGTAGTGCTCCGCTGGTCCGCTCATGGGTAGTGTGACTGCAGCATGGTAGCAGACAGGGATCCCTCCCCGTCATCGCGTACCGGGAGTTGAGAGCATTGCGCTCCCTCACTATGTTTGAGGTAGGAGGATAGTTGTACTCCGACAGCATCCCGTCCACTCGGTCACTCATCAGGGGTAGTGACAGCAGAGTGCACGGTGTCACAGCCCTACCCACTCGGTCTCACCATTGTGTGTGAGATGGCTGACTCGTTGACAGGGGTGACCATGTCATATTGCATCATATGCACAGATTGCATTCGTTATGATTGATGCATTTTGGTGATTGCATATGATTGACATGCATATAGGATACATGCTTTTGCTCTGACTATTTTTATTTCTATATGTTGACAGTCAGTTGCCCAAGCCTCGCAGGTGAGTAGAGTTTATTTCAGTTATGCATTTTCTTATTATTCTTGCTATAGACTGTACTTTATGCTTATTGCTGGTTATTACAGTCTATTTCATCTATGCATCTCTGTTATACTGTTAGGAGACTGTATCGTAGGTTGTACTGTTGGGAGAATGTACTGTAGGCTCTATGGTTTAGTGTACTGTACCATAGGATGTTACTGGTGATTATATGTTACTGTAAATATCTATTGGTTTACCTGCTGAGTTCTTTGAACTCACCCCATTGTTACTATTTTTCTGGTTGAGGCCGTCAGGAGAGATTCCAGTCGCTAGCCCCTTGGTCGCGAGGATTTCTAGATATCGTTTTCTGTGTTCGCTTTTATACGTATACTTGTGATGTGGGTTTGTATTGTGGACTTTATGACGCACATTGGGTTTACTACTTTTGTTTTCCGCTGCGAATATTTCATTACTTCGTGGATTTCGATTCTTCGTTGTAGTGGAGTAGGATGTGTACGTATATCTTCGTTGATTTCTATATCATCTTTTCTTTATACAACTGCGTGGATTGTTCATATTATATCTGTGTAGAAATGTTGAATATAACTGCGTAGATTGTTTACTATTTGTGTGTATTGTTCCGGCCGAGTGTGGCCGAGGTATAGATATATGTATACTGAGATTCATATTGTCCGCCGTACAGGGGAGATGCTGCCGAAATTTTTTCGGACAGGGACTACCTGGGGCGTGACACCTCCAACGGTTGGAAAAGATAGGTCAAAATCACATTTATATTAACTCTCGGGCGTATTAGCCAAAGCTAACTCGAGTTTTAATATAAATGCGGATATTGATTTTATAAACAAGAGTTGCATAGAGATGTAATTGGTAATCGTTACCTACCGATCATACTAAGCCTTGGACGTATTAGCCAAAGCTAACTCAAGGGTTAGTATGATGTGGATCTTGTCCCACAAGAATTATAGAATTCAGTGGGAGGATCATTTAATTAAAGGCCTAATTAAATGATTTTAAAAGAATATGATATTTATTTCTGCAAATTTTCTGTTGTAGATAACCATGACGTCGAATACGAACTCTTTCTCCTGCGTTCCGTCCTTAAGAAGGACAAGCTCAATGAGCAAATTTCTGGTGGTATAGGAACCCGAGAATAGTTCTCACTCGGGAACGTAAACGTTCTGGAGCCGCCCATTCCGGAGGCTCCTCTTGCCACTAGACCGGGATGCTTACAAGAAGCATCAAGATGACGCATTAGATGTGTCCTGTCTAATGCTCGCAACCATGAACTCTGAGCTTCAGAAGCAACACGAGTTGATGTGTGCTTACGATATGGTTGAACATCTTCGTCAACTATATCAAGGACAAGCTTGGCACTGGAAGAGGAACTTCACAGGATACCTGGAAGATCTTAACAAGAAGAGAAATAAGATTTCTACTTCAGGTATAAATGTTATAGAAGTCAACCTCTCTATTTCTTCGTCGTGGGTATTAGATACCGGATGTGCTTCGCACATTTGTACTAATGTACAAGCACTGAGAAATAGCAGAGCATTGACAAAGGGCGAGATAGACCTACGAGTAGGCAATGGAGCACGGGTTGCTGCTGTTGCTGTAGGGACTTATTTTCTATCTCTGCCCTCTGGGCTTATACTAGAGTTAGACGATTGTTGTTATGTGCCTGCATTGACTAAGAACATTATATCAGTTTCTTGTTTGGACAAGAAAGGATTCTCGTTTATAATAAAGAACAAATGTTGTTCTGTCTATTTAAACGATATGTTCTATTGTAGTGCACCTCTGATGAACGGACTCTATATTCTAGACCTTGAGAGCTCTATCTATAACGTTAGTACCAAGAGGTTCAAATCGAACGATATGAACCACACCTATCTCTGGCACTGTCGCTTAGGTCATATAAATGACAAGCGCTTATCCCAGCTCCATAAGGATGTTTTGCTGGACTCATTTGATTTTGAATCATATGAGATATGCGAGTCATGCCTACGAGGCAAGATGACCAAGACTCCCTTTAGTGGGCACAGCGAGAGAGCGACTGATTTGTTAGGACTCATACATAGTGATGTATGTGGCCCTTTCAATGTCGCTGCTAGAGGCGGTTATAGATACTTCATCACATTTACTGATGACTTCAGTAGATATGGTTATGTGTACTTGATGACACATAAGTTCGAATCCTTTGAAAAGTTCAAAGAATTCAAGATGAAGTACAGAACCAGCTTGGCAAGAGTATTAAAATACTTCGATCAGATCGAGGTGGTGAATACTTAAGCCATGAGTTTCGTGACTATTTAGCTGAGTGTTGGATTCTATCCCAACTCACTCCTCCTGGAACACCACAGTGGAATGGTGTATCCAAAAGGAGGAATCGTAGCCTATTAGATATGGTATGATCTATGATGAGTCACACAGATCTTCCGACATACCTTTGGGGCTATGCTCTAGACACGGCAGCTTTCATTCTCAACCGAGTTCCATCCAAGGCCGTGATAAAGACACCATATAGGATATGGACTGGGAGAAATGCCCAGGTGTCTTTCATGAGGATTTGGGGCTGTGAGGCTTACGTACGACGTCAAGTCTCAGACAAATTAGGACCTAAATCCGACAAGTGCTATTTCATCGGATATCCCAAGGAAACTAAGAGATATTACTTCTACATTCCCAGTCAGCACAAGGTAGTTGTGGCGAAGACTGGGGTCTTTCTAGAAAGGGACTTTGTTTCTAGAAAGACTAGTGGGAGCACGTTCGATCTTGAAGAAGTTCAAGATGCGAATACTAGCACTGATGGAAGTTGAACTGGAACCACAAAGTGTTGTGGATGATGTTGTTCCACAAGGAGTTGAGGAACAACAACCAGTTCAAGTAGACATACCTCTTGGCAGGTCTGATAGTCGTCAGCCTGAGAGATACTCATTTCTCTTGTCTGACCATGATGACGTTATGCTCATAGAGGATGAGCCTACCACCTATCAGGAAGCTGTGATGAGACCATATTCCAAGAAATGGCTAGAGGCCATGAGATCCGAAATGGAATCCATGTACACCAACCAAGTATGGACTTTGGTTGATCCACCTGAAGGGGTAAAACCCATTGGGTGTAAGTGGGTCTTTAAGAGAAAGACTAACATGGATGGACTTATCTATAAGGGTCGCTTGGTAGCTAAAGGTTTCAAGCAGATTCATGGTATTGACTATGATGAAACTTTTTCTCCAGTAGCGATGTTTAAGTCCATTCGGATCATGCTTGCTATTGCAGCCTACCATGACTATGAGATATGGCAGATCGATGTCAAAACCGCGTTTCTGAATGGAAACCTACTCGAGGATGTGTACATGACACAACCTGAGGGTTTTGTAGATCCACAGCATACTAGTAGAGTGTACAAGCTGCATAGGTCCATTTATGGACTAAAGCAAGCTTCTCGGAGCTGGAATCTTCGATTCGATGATGTAATCAAACAGTTTGGTTTCATCATGAACGAAGATGAACCTTGTGTCTACAAGAAGGTTGTAGGGGTTATAGTTGTCTTCCTCATATTGTATGTGGATGACATACTACTCATTGGGAAGGACATCCCTGTTCTTCAGTTTGTCAAGACCTGGCTAGGGAGTTGCTTCTCAATGAAGGACTTAGGTGAGGCATCTCGTATTCTAGGGATACAGATCTATAGAGATAGATCTAAGAGATTGCTTGGCCTAAGTCAGAGTACATACATTGACAAGGTACTCCTTCGGTTTGCCATGCAGAACTCCAAGAAAGGATTTCTGCCGATGTCACATGGCGTGAGTCTTTCGAAGACTCAAGGTCCCTCTTCTAGAGAGGAGAGAGACCGCATGGATCAGATCCCTTATGCCTCAGCCATAGGATCGATCATGTACGCCATGCTATGTACTCGACCTGATGTCTCGTATGCTTTGAGCATGACGAGCAGATACCAGTCAGATCCAGGTGAAAGTCACTGGATAGCAGTCAAGAATATTCTTAAGTACTTAAAAAGGACTAAAGAATATTTCTTGATATATGGAGGCAATGATGAGCTAGCTGTAAAGTGTTACAGTGATGCTAGCTTCCAAACCAACCAGGATGACTATAGATCGCAGTCGGGGTTCGTATTTTGCATTAATGGTGGTGCTGTCAGCTGGAAGAGTTTGAAGCAGGATACAGTAGCTGATTCTACAACAGAAGCCGAGTATATTGCTGCATCAGAGGCAGCAAAGGAGGCAGTTTGGATCCGCAAGTTCATCACTAAAATTGGGGTGGTTCCTAGCATCGCTGACCCAATTGAGCTCTATTGTGACAACAATGGAGCTATAGCACAAGTGAAGGAACCTCGCTCACACCAGCGGACCAAGCATATACTACGGCGCTTCCATCTCATTCGAGAGATTATCGATAGAGGAGATGTGAAGATTTGCAGAGTACCTATAGAGGTTAACATCGCAGATCCCTTGACCAAGGCTTTGGCACAGAGAAAGCATGATGGTCACACTAGGTCATTAGGCCTTAGAGCCTATACTGATTGGCACTAGTGCTAGTGGGAGATTGTTAGTTAGAACCCTAGAGCCAATCATTTGATGATTGTTAGTTATCTATTGGTGATGTATACCAGTTCCATTTGTCACTGCTACAGGGGAGGTGCTGTCCGATTTTCGTCGGACAACCTTACTCTCGGGGCATGACAATTTATTGGTATCAGAGCTACAGGTTTACGATTCTAGATTCGTACGTTTTGGATTTTTCTGTGATTTTATTCCTCGAAGTGACTTTTTGGGATTTGGGACCAGGCAGCAGCGGAACACCTCCAAGTTATAGGCTGTAAGTTTTATAAGTACGAACTTATATTGTTTGTAGTACATATTAGTGGTTTACTCCAGGTATGAGACGTGGTCGATTGGTAGCCGGTGCTCGTCATGGTCCGGGACGACCACGGAAACAACCCATTGAGGCTAAGGAACCAGAACCAGTGACTCAGGAGGCGGATTCTTCTAGGGATCCAACTGATGTTGAGACGGTTAGTCGGGGACAAACCCATCAGACTCCTAGAGATCAGGGACGTCAGCCTCAGGAGATCCCTTCAGTCTTACCTTCTGGTAGAAATCGGGAATTTCAGCCTCAGGGGATTCCCTCTGGGATACCATCCGCATTTCCTACTCCTGCTACTACTGATTGGATGAGGGATAGAGCGCGTATACCACTGTTGGCAAGGTCCGTCAAGGACAGGGTTACTCTATACCAGGGCGGAGCAGACCCCTGGGCTGCTCGTAGCTGGTTGAAGAATTTGGAAAGCACTTTCGGATACATGAGATGTTCAGATGAAGAGAAAGTGGAATTGGCTGTGTATCATCTCCGGGATCAGGCAGTCGCATGGTGGGAGATGCAGAAGACAATCTTTGGGGAACAGCGCATCACATGGGCGATGTTCCGGGATGCTTTTGAGCGGCAGTATTTTCCAGCCACATTCTATTTAGCTCGACGCCAGGAATTCCTGAATCTCAAGCAGGGCGATCGATCGGTGATGGAGTACAACGCTGAATTCTGTAGATTGGATGAGTTTTGCCCTCATTTGGTGGCACAGGATTATGACCGGATGCAGTAGTTCACCCAGGGTTTAGTAGCATATATTCGGCTCAGGATGTCAGGATTTCCAGGTAGCTCCTACCGAGAAGTTTTGGATCGTGCACTGTTTATCGAGATGACTCAGCAGCAGGTAAATCAGGAGAAAGGTCATGATAAGCAGTCGTCACAAAAGAGAGGGAACCAAGGTCAGAGTTCACAGGCTACCACGGGAGGATCTTCTCGGCCGCAGAAGTCAGGACGGACATCTGATGGAACATCTCGTCCTCCTCAGCATGGTTGGAAGAAAGATAGAATGGGATCCAGATGTTACCAGTGTGGCTCCAAGAGTCATACCAAATTTCATTGCCCTTTGTGTTAGTTAGAGCCCTAGAGCCAATCATTTGATGATTGTATGGACTCATTGTATCATATTCTTGTATATTAATAAAGGTATTTGGATTTTGGTTATTATACTTACTTATATTAGTGCCAAATAAACTAAGTATAATAATGTCCTTGAGTAGATGGTTCTCACCTATATCAATCGGTTAGTTGAACCGATAGTGAGATGATATAGGGAACACTACTCTAAATCATTCCTAGTCGAGTATTAACATTCAGGGACAATGTTAATGCAATAAGACTAGCATGTAGGTCAACTCGATGACTTGATCTCACAAGTCATGGATATGGAGATATCAAGTTGACACATGGGTATGCATTGGAGAATGTATACTGAATGACCCGCCATGAGAAAGTATCATGGATCGTTATATGAGTGTCATATACTTTCTCATGTGGCTATTAGTATGACTATTAGTCCTTAGACCTGAAGTCACCATGGCTCCCTACATAAGGAGTTATGTACTTTGGTTTCGTCAAACGTCACCCGTAACTAGGTGGACTATAAAGGCGATTACTGGGTATATAACGAATTATGTAGAGGGATGTGAGTGATGTAGATGGGATCTATCCCTCCCATATGACGGGAGCCACATCGGTATTCTTGATAGAGTGAGACCACTAAGTGTATGGCCATACCCAAATGAGTCAATATGAGATATTGAGCTCATTTGATTGAGTGAGTCTACTTGGAGTTCAAGATTTAGATTGGTCAGAGGATGACACGGTCTATGCCTCACACTGATCAATCTAGATGTCTAGGATAGAAGGACACTTGTCATATATTGTGAGGAGTCACAATTAATAGTCACAAGGTGATGTTGGATCTCAACATTTCTTATAACTTGGGTAGCAATGATGTATTGCTAGATGCCGCTCATTGCTTATGTTTCTAAAGGAGTTTAGAAACATTGCCAACGTTACAAGAACCTATTGGGTCACACACAAAGAACAAGTGGATGGAGATTAGGTTCATAGGATGAACCAATTGGATTAGGTTCATACGATGAACCAATTGGATTCGGATTGATTTAAATTAGACTTATTGAGTTAGACTCAATTAGATTTAATTGTTGAATGAGTCTAATTTAAATTTGATTCATTGAGTCAATTTGTATTAATGAATTGAGATTCATTAAATTAAAATTGACTTGAATCAAATGTTGGATTTGACTCAACAAGGAAGAGAATTGGTCAATTTTGAGTTGACCAAATGGAAGTTGAAACTTCAAGTTTGACTTGAAGCATTGCCACATCATGGAAGATGACTCATCCTACATGGCAGCCACATCATCTCCAAGTTGTCAAGGAGGTTACAAATCCCATTCTCATTTAATGTGGCCGGCCACATTAAATGGAATGGGAGTTACATGTGTGGCCGGCCACATATTGTAATGGGAGTTTTTATTTTGCAATTAAGTGTGGTGAATGGATCTTCTTCCTTGCTTCTTCCTCCTCTTCTCTTGCTGTTGCCGTGGGTTCCAAGGGAAGGTGAATGTGGTTGAGTGAGTTCCATGAGCAAAGGAAAAGTGAAGATCACAAAGGAGGAATACTACTTCTTGAGTGTATAAGATTTCCTTTTGTATCTTCTTCTTTTCTTCCTTTCCAATCCCACCCGAGAGCTCTAGAGAGTGCTAGCACACTTGGGGCTCTCTTCTCCATCCTTTGAGTGTGAGAGACACTCCTTGTTCGTGTGGATATCATTAGAGGAGTGTCTACGTTGACACTCTCGAGATCCGGCGTACCATTGGACGAGCGGGATTTGCGAGGGCACGCTTCAAGGGTAAAATTCTTAACATGTAGATCTAGTAGTAGATCTAAAGTTTTGAAACTCGTACTTGTATTTCATTCAATTTTTTCCTTGCACGGATCTACGGCTTTGGGTGATTCGGGGTTTCCGCGACGCGAAAAGCGGTTTTTGTGGCCCGAAAAACCCAACACTTTAGATCATCCCATTTGTTATTATTGCAAACAACCAGGGCATGAGAGTCGGGATTGTACGTTGAAGGCACAGTTGGAGGCTACTAAGGGTACATCACAGGGGGGACAACCCTCACAGACACGACCACAGAAAGGATCACAGAAGAGTCAGGGTGCTCCACGTCAGCAGCGACCACCGTCTTCTCAGGGACAGATATATCATATTCAGGGTCAGGAACCATCGACTACACAGTATTCTGCTGCGACGTCTTCTCATCAGGCCTTTCCAGTACAGGCAGATTTTCATCCACCTCAGCTTTATCCAGCATATCAGCCTCAGTCTCAGTATCAGTAGCCGGTTCCCGCACCTAAGATGCCAGCGCAGACCTCTTAAGGGATACCACAGCCGAGCTCAGAGGTGGGTCGTGTTTATGCTGTTACACGGGAGGAGGCACAGCGAGCTGAGTGATCGGTTTTCCGAGGTACTATTTCAGTTTATACTGTTACTGCAGATTTATTGATAGACACTGGTAGTTCCCATTCATTCATATCTCGAGTATTTCTGGGTAAAATCGGGAGATTGCCTAGTTGTCGGACACACGGGCTGACAGTATCTCTACCATCTGGCGAGGTACTAAGTATTAGTCTGGAAGTCAAAGGATGTCCTTTAGACTTCAAGGGTCAGACTATTATGGTGGATCTGCATGTATTAGAGATGGTGGAATTTGACATTATATTGGGCATGGATTGGCTGGCCATGAACCATGCCACAGTTGACTGCAGAGCGAGAGTAGTCACATTCCGACCTCCCGGTCTACCATCGTGGACATTCATCTGAACCGGGGGTGATGGGATATCAGTCATATCAGCAATGCAAGCGAGGAGGTTACTGTCGCAGGGATGTCAGGGATATTTGTTGTCCATGGTTAAAGCTGATACAGATACATTACCACGACTCTCGGACGTTCCTATTATTCGAGAATTTTCAGATGTATTCCCTGACAAACTCCCCGGGTTGCCTCCTAAAAGGCAAGTCGAGTTTACGATTGAGTTGGTTCCGGGAACCGCACCGGTATCCAAAACCCCCTATCGCATGGCACCAAAGGAGTTAGAGGAGCTGAAGACTCAGTTGCAGGAGCTGTTGGGCAGAGGATTTATCCGTCCCAGTGTTTCTCCGTGGGGAGCACCAGTACTCTTCGTTAAAAAGAAAGACGGATCACTGAGATTATGTATTGATTACCGACAGCTGAATGCGGTCACTGTCAAGAACAAATATCCATTGCCACATATAGAGGATTTATTTGACCAGCTGAAGGATACCGTGTATATTCAAAGATTGATTTGCGCTCAGGCTATCATCAGCTCAGGGTTGGAGAGGCAGATATTCCGAAGACAGCATTTCGCACTCGTTATGGTCATTACGAGTTCTTGGTAATGCCATTTGGGCTTACCAATGCCCCAGCAGTGTTCATGGATCTGATGAACAGAGTATTCCTCGAGTACTTGGATCAGTTCGTTATTGTGTTTATCGACGATATTCTGATATATTCCCGATCTGAGGAGGAACACAGGCGACATCTTCGCATAGTTTTGGAGACGCTACGGCGAGAACACCTCTATGCGAAGTTTAGTAAATGCGCCTTTTGGCTACCTTCGGTGGGTTTTCTTGGACACGTTGTCTCCAGCAGAGGTATATCTGTAGATCCACATAAGATTGAGGCCATCACTAGTTGGGAGCAACCGAAGACAGTACAGGAGATTCATAGCTTCTTGGGATTAGCTGGGTATTATCGGAGATTTGTTGAGGGTTTTTCCAGCATAGCCTTGCCTTTGACACGATTGACCCGGAAGGGGGAAAAGTTTAGCTGGACAGAATCTTGTGAGCAGAGCTTTCAGGAGCTCAAACGGAGACTTGTTACTGCACCAGTGTTAGTACTTCCCTCTGGCTTGGATGGATTTATACTTTTTACGGATGCATCATATCAGGGATTGGGTGCCGTACATATGCAGCGCGATCGTGTGGTGTCATATGCCTCACGTCAGCTGAAAGATCATGAGAGGAATTATCCAATTCATGATTTGGAGTTGGCAACTATCATCTTCGCACTGAAGATTTGGCGACATCATTTATATGGGATCACCTTTGAGATTTATACAGATCATAAAAGTCTCAAATATTTGTTTACCCAGAAGGAACTGAATTTGCGACAGAGAAGATGGATGGAATTCTTGAAAGACTATGACTGCACAATTAACTATCACCCGGGGAAAGCCAACGTGGTGGCTGATGCTTTGAGCTGGAAATCCCGTGGGGTTTTGGCATGCCACCGAGTGATGGTTACAGAGTTGATGCAGAGCTTCTCTGAGTTGGGGTTGATGGAGCAAGCACAGACAGAGCGAGGCTTGCTAGTCACCATGGTTGCTCAGTCACCTATAGTAGAGCGTATCAAAGAGGCTCAGGCTACAGATCAACATCTGCAGTTTTTACGTAGCAGAGTTACCTCAGGACAGCAGACAGAGTTTACCTGTGATGATAGTGGAATTTTGTATTTTCGCGGCAGATTATGTGTGCCTGAGTCACATCCTGTTCAGGAGGACTTATTACGGGAAGCACATCGATCTAGATTTGCAATTCATCCAGGAGGTACTCGCATGTACAGGGATCTGAAACGATCATACTGGTGGAATGGTATGAAGAAGGATATTGTGACATTTGTGGCGCAGTGTTTAGTTTATCAGTAGATTAAGGCAGAGCATTAGAGACCAGCTGGGTTACTGCAGAAGATAGAAATACCAGAATGGAAATGGGAGCATATCACGATGGACTTTGTGGTAGGACTACCCCAGACCCGGAAGGGTCATGATGTGATTTGGGTAATCGTTGATCGGTTAACCAAATCTGCACACTTCTTATAGATCCGTCGGACGGATTCGTTGGATCGATTGGCGGAGTTGTACTGCAGAGAGATCACTAGATTGCATGGTATACCTCTGAGTATTATATCAGATAGAGATCCACGATTTACCTCTCGATTTTGGCGGAGTCTCCAGCAGGCCATGGGTACGGACCTCCGTTTTAGTACAACATTTCACCCTCAGATGGATGGGCAGTCGGAACGTACTATCCAGACATTGGAGGATCTATTGAGATCTTGTGTCATGGACTTCGGCGGTAGCTAGGAGGATCATTTGCACTTGGTGGAGTTTGCATACAATAACAGTTACCACTCAGCGATTCAGATGGCACCATTCGAAGCATTATATGGCAGAGCATGTAGATCTTCTACTTTATGGAACGAGGTTGGAGAATCGTCAGTCTTGGGGCCTCAGCGTATTCAGCGAGATGCAGAGTTGGTTGGCACCATCAGACGCAGAATGTCAGAAGCCCAGGACCGACAGAAAAGCTATGCAAATCAGAGACGGAGACCTTTAGAGTTTTCTGTGGACGATCATGTGTTCCTGCGAGTGTCTCCTACCAAGGGAGTGAGGAAGTTTGGATTAAAAGGGAAGTTAGCTCCTCATTACATCGGACCCTTTCAGATACATGAGAGGATCGGAGAGGTAGCATATCGACTGGCGCTGCCACCTTCACTTGCTGGGGTGCATGATGTATTTCACGTGTCTATTGTAACGCCCACCCTCCTTGCTAACCCTAAGGGACGGGGCTACGATACTCTATGTACATATTACAGCGGAAGACTTGAAATAATTTTTTATTAGTTTAATAAAACTTTTCTTTTGTTTTCAAATCCGAACTACACTAATATGGTTTCCATAACATGATAACAAGATAAATAGAAACATAACATCAAGTTACCCATATAGTACTACAATTTACGAAACCAAAGCGTAATTCTTAAAAGTTCTTAAAGCAGGTTCTTATTTGGTTGCCTAGCCACCGCCACACACATCTCCTTGCCTCTCCTGCTGCCCCTTTAGCTCATCTAGCTTTTTCCTTTATCTATGGTACAAGGAAAGTAAGCTAGGAGCACTCATGGCTCAGTAAGTTCCTTTCCTACTCACTAAAACCGAAAATCATCACATGATCAAAGAATATCTCAACATAACATGATCTCAACTAGTCATGGCAAAACATATCATACTCTTTAAGCATATCATGCAACATAACAAAATCATAACTAGTCATGGCATATCATCTCTTAAAGCATAGCATGATACATAACATAATCATATCTAATCATGGCATATCATAGCATCATCATAAGGTAGCATGGCATATCAAGCTCTTAAAGCATAGCATGAAACATAACATAATCACATCTAATCATGGCATATCATAAATCATAGCATCATCACAACATGATCATAAGGTATATGCAATATGATTTTGAAAACATGTATCCGAAAAACATGTGTATGTCTCATGATCTTTAAAACCATTTCTTCTTACATATATACTTGAACATATTATCAACTTAAAGGGGATCCCGGCTATGTACCACTTACATATTGCGCGCAACCTATGTAGGTCCAAGGTAGCAAGTCTTGAACCCTACAAGGCAAACATACTAGGCCCGAGTCTTACTCCATCGACCTAGGGGCACTTAGGAGTCCATCCCTAACGAGGCCCGAGTCTTATTCCATCGACCCCGGGGCGCTTATGGAGCCCACCCTTGGTACAAGCCATATAAAGTAAAGTACATGTCATACTTATACATATCACACATCATAAGGGCATGCATCACTTAGGCACACATCATATCATAAAAGTATGCATCACTTAGGCATACATCATATCATAAAAGTATGCATCACTTAGGCATACATCATATCATAAAAGTATGCATCACTTAGGCATACATCATGTCATAAAAGTATGAATCACTTAGCCATACATCATATCATAAAGGTATGCATCACTTAGGCATACATCATGTCATAAAAGCATGCATATTTTCACCACATAGCATATCATAAAAGCATGCATATTTTCACCACATAGCATATCATAAAAGCATGCATATTTTCACCACATAGCATATCATAAAAGCATGCATATTTCTATCCACATAGCATATCATAAAAGCATGCATATTTCTATCCACATAGCATATTATAAAGGCATGCATATTTCTAGCACATGTCATATCATGGAAAGTATGAATCACAAGCATACATGTTTAAGCATAAGGGTGTATCATGTGATTATACTATCATAAGAAACATGGTAACATAGTTAACTTAGATTCTAAGCTTCCTAATCCCTTGGGTTCTTATCATGGCCGAACCCCCTTAGATCTCAATTTAGGTAAAAATAACCTCCAAGCATGTGGAACCTAAATTATCATCACATCAATTTCATAGGAAGCATTATAAGCATGATTAACTTGGTTTCTAAGTTCTCCAAGTCCCTAAACTTCATGTGGCTGAACCTTATCAGGTTTGAAACAAGGTCCCAAATGTCATGAAAGCATGGAAACCTTACACCATATTTATAGCATTTTTCTTCCAAGTAACATAGTAATCATATTTGAGCTAATTCCTAAGTTCTTCAAGCCCTTAACATATGTCATGGCCAAAATTTCACAAGTATTCATTAGGGCTAAAAACAAGCATACAAGCATGTGAACTTGAACTAACATCATGTATAAATTCATAATAAGGTATCATACAAAGGGTATGGCCGAAACTTACCCTAGCCTCATTTTAGGTCATTAAGCAACATATAGCATGAGAACTTTGGCTTTCTACTTATCATATTTCATGTAGAGTGACATGAGCATATTTAAATTTTGTTCTAGGGTTTCTTTTTT